>NW_003519949.1:0-11587 GCF_000190715.1 Dictyostelium purpureum | reverse complement strand
GATATATTTATTTTTTTTACTTGTTTTATTTTTTTAAAAATTTTATTTTATTTTTTTTTTTTTTAAAAATTTTATTTTTTTTTAATTTTTTTTTTAATATTTTTTATTTTATTTTTTTCGTTCGTTTTAATTTCATTTCATAACAAATAATTATTATAATTATAATTATAGTAATATTAATAATAATCATATTTAATTAAATATATACAAAAAAAAATGATTATTAATAATTTAATAAAATCTTGTAATAATATAAAAATCAATAATTTAAATAAAATAATATTTTTTAAAAGAAATTATGGTATATCAAATCATTTTGTAAATAAAAAATTTCAACAACAAAAACAAAAATCTTTAGAAAAAGAATTACAAAACTTAGCAAATCAAAAAAATAATATAAACAATATTGATAAAGAAAAGAAAACTTTAATATTCAGTGGTGTAGAAAATCAAAATGAAATTGAAAACGAATATAAACCAAAATTATTAAAACTTTTAAAACAAGATTTCGAAATTAAACAAGTTAAAGAAATATCAGATCAAATGATTCAAAGTTTAACACAATGTTCAGAAAAACAAACCAAAGCAGATCAAGATAAATTATTTTATTTTGGTGATTTAACACTTAGACATTCAATTAACAATCCATTGGAATTATCACTAGCAGATAAAGCCATATATAAAGAGTTTGAAGAACTAGTTCAATCGGAATTCTTTTTAAAAAGCCGTTGTGAAGAAATTGGTTTATCAGATTTTATTAGATTCAGCTATCCAAATAATTGGAAAGATTATAAACAGATTTATGCAAATAACAATTATTACAAATGTTTAATTAAATTTATTGGTGCACTTTATTTAGAATTTGGTTTTAAAGTAACTCATCAATTTATTCATAGAGTTATTTTAGGTTTACCAAATAAAAAACCAGCTTCAATTTTATTAGAAATTCCAGAATCAATTATGATTCAAAAGTTTTCATTATATAAAATAGAATCACCAGTAATAAAGTAAGTAAATTAATTAATTTAAAAGTTTTTTTAAATTATTATTACTAAAATTTATTTTTTTTTTTTTTTAAAAAGAACAACCCCAAATACTCTTGATTTTCCATTTTTTACAACAACTATCGAATCAGGTTCTTCAGAAGTTTCAAAAGCATATGGTTTAACTAAAAACGAATCTTACAATTTAGCATTAAAATATTTAAATGATCAAAGTAATTCATTATCAAGTTTAATGGCTCATATTTTAAAAAACACAAAATCTTATAATTTTATAAAAAAAGATAAAAACAATTTTAGAAAAGATAGAAATAATTTAAAATAAAAAATTTTTATAAATAAATCTTTTTTTTTTTATGGTAAATAAAAAAAATTTATATATAAACTTTATTTTAATTATTATTTATTATTATATGACTATTATTATTATTATTTAATATATTATTATTTATAAATTTATAATTATTATTTAAATTAAATAATTCAATTAAAGTACTAGATAAATTTAAAGATTTTCTATAATAATGAAATGATTCTATAACTTGATTTGAAGAGAAATTACCAATTGACTGATTTTTTTGATATTGATCTGAATAATAATTTGATTTGATTATAAATATAAAAGACTTTAAACTCCAATTCTTTTCTAAGCAATATCTGTGTAAATTAATAGCCCCTATTGATTTAGATTCGTGTGATTTCTTTATATTAATTTCTTTATTTGAATTTGAATTTAAATCATCATTAGCTAAATGAATAATTGAGTCTATTGGTAAAAGAGGTTGTTGTTGCTGTAGATCTTCATTATTCTTATATAATTCATTAATTGTATTTTTTATTGAATAAAATCTTGATATATCTATACTTTTAAAATAAAATATTAAATTTTGTTGTTGTTGTTGTTGTTGTTTATATTTATTTATTAATAATTCTAATTTCCAATTCATTTTTGATTTTGATAATATTATTATTGATTTTGATTTTTTAAAAATTTGAAGAAATTGATATAATATATTTTAAAATATTGAGTGAAGAATTCTTTTGACCTGTTATTAAAATTGTATTACCAAATATATCATTATCTTCAACTGTATGGTCTATATTGGTATTTATTTCTTTCTTTATTAGAATTTGATTATTTTTGAAAATAAAAAATCTTTCTTTTAGTAATGATGACAATGATGATGGAATGTTAATATTTGGTGATGAAGGAGATGGAATGGGATTTGAGATGAGGTTTTCTATAGTACTGAATATAGATTTATTTAAAAATGAGTTTGTATCGAGGTCTACTGAATAACATCTAAGCTCTGGGTTGTGTATAATATAATATTTTAGTACACCAATAAGAGATGAATTTAAATAGTTTTCGGTAGTTGTATTACCAGAAGAGTTTAAAGAAACCAATAAAAGTTTGCATGATGTTTCATGATTATCTTGGTCGGTTTTTTCTTTATATTTCTTTACAAGTGCATCCAGTATTTTAACCAATTCTACGTCATAAAAGTCAAAATTTTCTACAATCATTGGCTCGCAACCTTTAGCAAATACAATAATATTTCCATCGGATACATCTAATTTCCTATCAAATAAATCAGTTGAAAATATACATCTAACCGAATTTGAAATCTTTGAATAATATTCTATTATTGGTGATATACTACTTGATTGACTAGTTGCTCTATAAATTATAGCTTCATTATAAATTTTTTTATTATTATCATTATTACAATTAAGATTATTTACATTATTAAAACCCCATTCAATTGGATGTATTTTATTAAATAGTTGATTATTATCTACTATATATTCGTCATTTTTACTATTATTATATTTTATTGAAATTGAACTGAAATCAATTAATATTATTTCGTTATTATTAAAAAGTTTACAATTTAATTTATCATTTTCTAAAAATTGAATTTGTATATAATAACATTCTTGTTTATCTCTTGTATTTAAAAAGTTAAATCTAATATTTTCAAATTTTTCTATATAAAATGATTCAATATCTAAATCTTTAAAAACTATACAACTAATATAAATACCTATAAAAAAAAAACAATTAATATTAATATTAATAATTTTTTATTTTTAAATCTAAAGATACTATACATTGTAAGCATGAGGTTATTATATTTTCTATTATTTCGTCCTCTGTAAACTCTAATTTAAATCTTAATATACCATCATTTAAAACATCCAATTCTTGAATATTTTCTTTAAGTTTATTATTTAAATTATTTTGATTTATTAATTGATATAAATCAAATTTAAAAATTATACAAATATTATTATTACTATTATTACTTTTTCCTATATTCGAAAAAATTGTTGGTATTATATTATTTTTATTTTCTTTTTCTATAGATATTATTGAAGTTGCACAAATTTCATTATTTAGGTTATTAAAAATTATTTCTATTTTATTATTACATATATTATTAATTGTATTACTAAATTCGTAATCTTTAGATATTTTATTGTTTAAGATATTTATATGATTAATGAATAAATTATTAATATCATTATTATTATTGTTATTATTTTGATTATTGCAATCATTATAACTACTATTATTTTTATTAATAAGATTTTTTAGAATATAATTAAAAATAATTATTTCATTCATTTTATTATAAAAACTATTTATGTTTGTGTATATGTGTGGTTTAAAAAATATAAAAAATTAAAAAATAATTATAAATTAATAAAATTTTTATAAATTTTTTTTTTATAAATTTTTTTTTTATTTTTTTTTATTTTTTTTTTTTGTTAAATTTATAATATTTTTTTTAATATGTTCAGATATAACATTAAATCCTACATTATATCTGATATAAACAGAATATAAGATTTAAATTAGAATTTTTTAATTAAATATTTATTTAAAAAAAAAAAAAATTTTAAAAAAATTTAAAAATTTTAAAAAAATTATTTATTAATTTTTATGTATAATGGAAAAAGAACACGATACCGAATATACAAGAGGAGTACCACTAACTCTAAATTCTCCAGCAGGTAAATTAATACAAGAATTCAATGGTTTATCATATGATGATAATGAAGGTAAAAAAAAAATATTAAGAGAAATATTAGGAAGTGTGGGTAAGTTTTAATGTGGTATTAAATTTATTATTTATTTATTTCTTTTTTTTTATTAATTTTATTTTTTTTTATTTAGGTAAAGATGATGATTTTATAATTGAACATAATTTTCATTGTGACCTTGGATTTAATATACATGTTGGATCTAGATTTTATGCAGGGTTTAATTTTACAGTGCTCGATATAGCAGAGGTTAGAATTGGCGACAACTGTTTAATAGGACCCAATGTTGGAATATATACTGCAGGCCATAACATCCAACCATTAGATAAAGAGAACCAAACTAGAGACAAATCGGGCTATGGCGATCCAGTCACTATAGGAAATAATGTATGGATTGGTGGGCATTCCGTTATTTTAGGTGGTGTTACAATTGGTGATAATTCGATCATTGCTGCTGGAAGTGTTGTTACTAAAAACGTACCACCAAACTCTATTTATGGTGGCAATCCTGCTAAAAAAATTAAAACCATATCAAAACTTTAAAATCAATTTTTTTTTTTTTTTATTTAATTTTTTTTTTTTTTTTAAAATTTTTTTTAAAAAATTTTATTTATAATAAAATAAACCTTCAGTAATATTTAAATAGTAATAGTAAAAAGTAATAATAAATAAATAAATAAATAAATAAATGAATAATTTAACAGAATTTCAAAAAAAATTTTATAATAGAATAAATTTAAAACCAATTGATAATTTAAAATTTGAAGATTTATCAATTATAATGAAATCATGTAGCGAAACATTTTCATTTGAAAATTTAGATATTGTTAAAGAAGAAATTGGGGAAATTACTAAAGAATCAATTTATAAACAACTTTTATTAGAAACCAATGGAGGATTATGTTATAAATTAAATGGATTATTATACTATTTTTTATTGGATTGTAGATTTGACGTTTATTTATCAATGGGAACTGTAGTGAATGGATTTAATCCATGGGGATCAACTGATTGTCATGTTGTAAACATTGTAAATTATAATAATAAAAAATATTTAGTTGATATTGGTTTTGGAGGTTTTATAGCATTAAATCCAATATTAATCAACGAATTTGATAATAATTATTCAAATCAAATTATCAAAAACGAAAATGGATTATTCAAGGTAATATTAGAAAATAGTAAAGCAATCAATAGTAATGGTGAAAATGTAAATTATACACATACATTTCAATATAGAAAAGATGACAACTATTTAATAGAAAGTGAAAGAAATTGGTCCTCAGGGTTTGTTTTCAATTTAAATAAAGTTTCAGATCAATCCCTATTCATCATTCAAAATCAAATTATTAGAGATCAACTAGAGATTACCAAAGGCCCATTGGTTGTTAAATTAACCAATGAAGGTACCTCAACCCTAACTGAAAACAATCTAACCATCACAACTCATAATGGTTTCAAAACCAAAACCCCTTTAAAATCAAGGGATCACTTCAACGAAATCCTTCAAAAAGAATTTAAAATAAATAATCCAATTTTAAAAAAATTAAATAAAAATAAAAATTTATTTTAATAATAATTACCATCATTTTTACCACCTCACCAACCAAATATCATTTTTATTATTATTATAACCTTTGCAAAAATTTGTGTAATCTAGATTAAGTTTAAACTTTCTCATAAAGATATCATTAAACATTGAATTTGGGAAAAACTGATTTTTCGGTATTATGCTGAAAAAAACAACCACCAGGTTTTTCAAATAAAAAAATTATTTTATTATCATTCCAAACTTTTTTTTTTTTATTTTTTCGAATTTTAATTTTTATTAATTTTTATTTTTATTTTTTTCCAATTTTCAAATTTTTTTTTTTTATAAATTTAAATTTTTCATTTCTCTTCATTTCATAAAATTTTAATTAAAGATAAAATATATAAATAACTCTATATAAATAAATAAATAAATAAATAAATTATAAAATGACAATTACATTTAAAGTTAGTGATGCTCAAGTTAATCCAGTTAATAATCCAAGAGAATTTGATCAAAAATCACTTTATGAAGAAGGTGGTAGACCAGGTATGAGAGCAGCAGCAGTAGAAAAAACAATTATTAAAACAAGTATTTCAAATCAATCAAAAGCATTTGGAAATAATTCTTTAGTAAACTCAGTATTTACAGCATATTGTCAACATCATAATCTTGTACTTAGACCAGATGATTTTTGGACTGCAATTCTCATTCAATTATCACTTTATATAAATGCAAATTCAGAACAACTTAGAGATAAAATCGTAGATTTCGAAGGAAAAAGACAATTAACTGTTAGAGGTTCTGGTAATCTTTTCACTGCTCCATATGAACAAATGACCCTTCAAATGACAAGAGAAATTGAAAAAAATATTAAAGATCCATCTATTCGTGAATGGGTAATGAAGAAATTCTCAACCACTACTGATACCGATCAATTAGTTTCATCAATTACTTTAATGGCAACTATGAAGAACTATTTCGATTTCAAAATGCATTTAATGTGCAATTTACCATCAGTTACTTTGGAAGGGGATGCCTCTGACTATATTGACATTAAGAACAGAATCTCTCGTCTCGTCGAATTTGACCTCAAAGAGGCTGGTAATCCAATGAGTGGTTGGTTAAACTATCTCAATCCAATTGTCGACAAATTAATTGAAACTGCCAATGGATCACCAGATACCGAATGGTGGAATAAAATTGTGAATAGAGTTGGTGGTGGTAGTGGTCCAACTTATCTTTCCGGTTGGATTACTGCTTTCTGTGCTTTTGATGCCAAGGGTAAGTATATTATGGAAAATAAAAAAGAATTTAAATCAATGTGGGGTGATGCACAAACCACAGAATGGAGTTTCATTGACACCGGCGATGTCATACGTGGCTATGTTTCATGTCCAGTCAAAATCAACGATAATGGTAAAGAATATAACACCGAATTTTATGCTGGTCATATGGCTTACTCTTTAAGCGACGACAACTGCACTATTAAACCAAATTTAGATTGGTCCATTGTTTTATTAGACTAAATTAAATAAAATGTAAATAAACTTGATAAAATTTTTAATTTTTTTATTTTATTTTTAATTTTTAATTTTTAATTTTAAATAATGATGATGAAGTGGTTGACTCTTCCCCTGTTTCCAGATGAAGAGGTTTAGATTTTGTATTTGAGTTTTTTGATTGTACAGTATTTGTTGAGTTTTTAGATGGAGAGGCCGAGGTTGTCACTGCTCCATTTGTTTAATATTAATTGATTTACATAATATATATTTTTTAATATCTAAGAAGATCAACAAAAAAATTATAATTATAAAATTTAAATTTTGTTAAAAAAAATTTTTTATTAAAAATTTAATCAAAATACAATATTTCATTTATTTTATTTTTAAAATTTTTTTTTTTAATTTTTTTAATTTTCCTTTTTATAAACCCACAAATAAATTAATATATTTTTTTATATAAATAATTAAATAGTATGGAAATAAATATTAAATTAAATTCATTAATTTTTAATGAAATATTACCATATCTATTATATAATAATAATAATTATAAAAGAATATTAGAATTAAGTTTAATTTCAAAACAATCATTTCAAATCATTCAAAATTTATTAACTCATAAACATATCCTCAAACTTGATCCAAATGATCTAATAAACTTAATAAAAGAAAATAACAAATATGAACTATTTTTAATAAAGTATAAAGAGTTGGAAATTATCCATTTCGATCATTGCAATGAATTTTCAAAAAGGATATTGAAAAAGATCAAGAGTAGACTTTTAGAACAATGTGAACAATTAAAAAAAGTTATTTTCAACAGAGCTACTGTTGGATATGATACTCTGGATGAGAATCCAACATATGATAATTTTTATGAATTTAGAGGTTTAGATTTATTTTGGTATACAGAAGTTCTTCCATGGTCAAACGAAGCCGAATTAATAGACGATTCATTTATATTTTCATTTGAATTTTTATCAAGATATCCAAATTCAAAGAAAATCTCAATATCAACAAGTTATAGCGATGTACTAAAGTATTTAGAGTGTTTGGATGGTATTTTAAGAAATTGTTGTAGTACAGTAGAAGCTATTAAATTTGACTTCCACAATACACCCCATGATTTTGTTGGAAAAGTAATAAATTCAAAATCACCAGCAATCAAATCATTCACTGTTAGATTGGCCAATGACGACACAAGTAAATTGGTTGCAAATTTATTTAGAGAATCAGAAATCTCAAAAAATAATACATTAAAGGTGTTAAAATTAAAATATTGTGAGGAATTTTCCATCCCACATCTTAACCAAGAGCCAACCGAATTTTTAGAAACACTAATAGGTAATCAAACTTTAGAAACATTGGGTTTAAAATTATTCGATGTAAGCAACTCGGAAAAACTATCACCACTCATCCAAGTACCAAATATTACAACACTAATATGTAGTCTCTACTCTTTCGAAGCCTTTCTTTTACATTGCAACGAAAATCATAATATTACCACTTTAAAAGTTGGTTGTTATTCTCATCAAAGCAATTATCACAATGGTTACTTTGAAGATAAAGATTTTACGAATGTACTTTTAAATTTCTTTAAAAATAATAAATCATCATTGAACTCTATTATATTTCCTGAAATACTATATAAATTATATAATTTAAAAGAAATTATCAAAAAAGAAAGAAATAATATTAATAACAATATAAAAAATATAACTTTTAAAAAGGTTTTCATTCTTTCGAAGAAATATAAATAAAACTAAAACTTTTTTATTTTTAATTTTATAGTTTTTAAAAAAACTAATTTTTAATTATTATAAATTATATTATTATTATTATTATTATAATGTTCTATAATGTCCAAATCAACTGCTTTTAAGAGATTATTTAAAATATATTGTGGATCAATTTGATTTTTATAATGGGCTTGTTGTTGGTCTAATTGATTTTGATCAGCTGATATAATTGTTGATGTTCAGCTTGATGTTTTCTTGTTTGGTTTGTTTCTGATTAATTTGTAATTTTTTTTCAGCTTCAATTTGTTCTAAATTATTAAATAATTCCTAAATAGTTTTTTGGACTTCTTGGTCATGAAGATTCTGTTCATCTATTACTTTTTATTATTTAAAAAAATATAGTTTTAAAATAATTTTTTTTTAATTTTGATTTTGATTTTGATTTATTATTATTGGTATTGTTGGAATATAGTTTATCTCTTTCTTTTTTAGTTTGTGCTGGTGTTTTTACTTTTGGTTTGGCTGTTGCTGATGCTTTTGGTTTGGTTGTAGATGAATTTGGTTTGGATGAAACTGATTGAAGTAGAGGAGCAATAGGCACAAGTTTTCTTTCTCTTTTTCCTGGTAATGTTGATGTTAATGGTATTTAAGATGATTGCTAATAAAATGTAATTTATTATAAAAGTTGAAATCATATGGTCTAATCGTTGCAATAAATACCATAATTCCCCATGTAGATGATATCACTTTTTTCTTATTATTAGCTGATTGTGTGTGTAGTAGTGGTATTAGTATTATTTGTTGTTGATGATGAAGTGGTTGACTCTTCCCCTGTTCCAGATGAAATGGTTGGGGATTTTGTATTTGAGTTTTCTGATTGTACAGTATTTGTATTTGTTGAGTTTTTAGATGGAGAGGCCGAGGTTGTCACCACTCCATTTGTTTAATACTATTTGATTTACATTATATATTTAATATCTCACTTACAAATACACACTTTTTTTTGAAGAAATATGATTACAATATTTTTTTTATTTAACATTGTATCTTTTGTTTTTCTCCCGCACACAGACACAAACAAGTACACACAAAAATATTACTACTTTTTATTACCAAAAAAAATATAAATTTTGTTAAAAAATTTTTTATTGGAAATTAAAAATTTCATTATTTTTTTTTTTTTTTATAATAGTTTTTTTATTTTTTTTTTTATAATAGTTTTTTAATTTAAATTTTCCTTTTCACAAAGCCACAAATAAATTAATATTTTTTTTAATATAAATAATTAAATAGTATGGAAATAAATTTAAAATTAAACTCATTAATTTTTAATGAAATATTACCATATCTATCATATAATAATAATTATAAAAGAATATTAGAATTAAGTTTAATTTCAAAACAATCATTTCAAATCATTCAAAATTTATTAACTCATAAATTTATCATCAAACTTGATCCAAATAATCTAATAAACTCAATGAAGAAATCAAAAGAAAATAACAAATATGAACTATTTTTAATAAAGTATAAAGAGTTGGAAAGTATCCATTTCGATCATTGCAATATTTATTCAAAAAAGATATTCAAAAAGATCAAGAGTGAACTTTTAGAACAATGTGAACAATTAAAAAAAGTTATTTTTAAAAATGCTAATGTTGATACTCTGGATGAGACCCCAACATGTGATAATTTTTATGAATTTAGAGTTTTAGATTTATTTTGGAATACAGAACAACCTCCATTTTCAGACGATCCCGAACATCAATTGGCCGCATGTGGTGAATTCTATACATTTAACTATTCTTTTGAATTTCTATCAAGATATCCAAATTTAAAGAAAATCTCAATATCAACAAGTAATAACTACATAAATATGCATTTAGAGGATTTGGATGGTATTTTAAGAAATTGTTATAGTACAGTAGAAGCTATTAAATTTGACAGCCACAATACACCCCATGATTTTGTTGGAAAAGTAATAAACTCAAAATCACCAGCAATCAAATCATTCACTGTTAGACTGGGTAATCGCAACACAAGTAAATTGGTTGCAAATTTATTTAGAAAATCAGAAATCTCAACAAATAATACATTAAAGGTGTTAAAATTAAGACATTATTTGGATTCTGCCACTTCATATCTTAACCAAGAGCCAACCGAATTTTTAAAAACACTAATAGGTAATCAAACTTTAGAAAAATTGGGTTTAGAATTATTCAAAGTAAGCAACTCGGAAAAACTATCACCACTCATCCAAGTACCAAATATTACAACATTAATATGCAATTTCGAATCTTTTGAAACCTTTCTTTTACATTGCAACGAAAATCATAATATCACCACTTTAAAAATTGGTTGGGATACTCGTTATAACCCTTTTCTCCATGATTTCGATGACAATAATGTTTTGGTAAATGCATTTTCAAATTTCATTAAAAATAATAAATCATCATTACATTCAATTATATTTCCTAGATTACCAGATAATAATTTAAAAGAACTTATCAATATAGAAAGATTTTGTTCATCTATTACTTTGTATTATTATAAATAAATATAGTTTTTATAATAGTTTTTTTTTATTTTATTATTATATTTTTTAACATTGTTTGTTTCTATTCCACAGGGTAATATACTTTTTATTGTTATTCGGTTTTTTCAAAACATGAATATTTTAATGAAATGCTTTATCAAAATTTAAAATTTTTTTTATTTTTTTATTTTATTGCAGTTTCAGTTCGAAAAATCAACAAAGAT
>NW_003519948.1:0-11588 GCF_000190715.1 Dictyostelium purpureum | reverse complement strand
GGGAATCCAAAAAAAATAAATTTTCCCGAAAAAAAAAATTTAAAAAAAAAGAATTAAAAAATTTAAAATTTTAAAAAAAAAAAAAATTAAAATTTTTTTTTTTGGGGGGAGAAAAAAAAAAATTTTAATAAAAAATTCAACCCCCCCTTTTAATTTTTTAAAAAAAAAAATAATAAAATGGGGGAAAAAAAAATAAAAAAATAAAAATTTTCCCCCTCCCCACCCCCCCCCACTTGATTAAAAAAAAAAAAAAAAAACTTTGAATTATCAAGGGGGTGTTGGGGGGCGTTTTTTTAAAAAAAAATTAAGGAATGAAATTTTTTTTTTTTTATGTGCATCACTTTGGATTCTGATTCAATACACCCCCTTTCTAATTTTTCTATTTGGGAATTGAATTCTTCCCCTGTTTTTAATATTATATTATGTTTCTTGAATTTTTTGATGGAAAAAGAAGACGTATGATAATAAATGTATAATAAATAATTTAAAATCAATTGTATATTTCTAATATATTTGTTAAATAAGCTAAATTTTTTTCCCTAAATATAAATGCCTTAAATAATAAAAAAAAAAAAAAAAATATATTTAAACTCCAAACCCTAATTTCAAAAAATAAAAACAAAATTCAATTAAAAAATCAACACATAATTCAATAAATATAAATAGCTTTTGGCCTATTAAAATTAGAATTATATTATAAAAAAATAATAAAAAAAAATAATTCAATAAACTCTTACAAATTAACCACTTTAACAAATTAAAATTTAATAAAACCAAAAATTTTTTTATAAATTGTCTCAATAATTTAAAATATAATCAATATTGATTATATTTTAAACACCAAGACCCAGCTATCCAGCGACACCACACAATGAATATAGTGAACAAGCTAGAGAAGTTTAGCAGGATATGGAATTCAGATATATTTAGAGTGAAAATACCGATACATCTGGAAAGATACAGAAATTTATCGATGAAATACAAATAAAAATTAAATAACAAAAATAAATTAACAAAAATTAAATTACCAAAATCAAATAATTAAAATTAAATTAATAAAAAAAAAAAAAAATTTAAATAAAAGTCGTGTTAACTTTTGCCCCATTCTAATCGAAGGGTTAAGTCAAATTATATAGTTTTCACACCACCATCATTATTCAATTCTGATAATGGTATTAAAGTTTTAATAACCATTTTTTAAATTAGTTTCAATAAATTTTCTTTTGAATCCTTATTCCATTCTACTATTTTTATTACAATTAGATACAATATTTAGAAATTGAACTCTTATAATTTATATAAATCCATTATTACTACAACTATATTTATACAATAATATTAATGATAATCTAAAATATAGAATTATAAACTTATAAAAATAACTTATTTTAATTAAAAAACTTGTTATATAATTACTCTAAAAATGGAATATGGGTATATTTTTTTTTATTTTTATTTTACTATACAATTTTATTTTATATTATTGTTGGTTAATTGTTAAAAAGAATAGTGGAACAATTGCGGTTATAATTTCATCTCTATTGCTTAGTCTTGAAAAAGAAAGATAACCATTCATTGTACCTACCACAGTTGAATATTCTAAAGAATCATCCAATTCGCATTTACTGCAATATTCGAATTTAACTCCAGGAGTTATAATTGGAAATAGACCTATAACACCTGGACCGTCAGTAAATATTGATCCTTTTGAAGTTGTGATAGTCCAATGACGTCTTATTAGTTGACAAGATTTATTTGGGTCTTCATTTTTGTCCATTGAAATTGAAATTCTATAATAAAATGTATAATCACTAAGGTCTTCCGGAATATATAATGCTGTTGCCTTGATTCTAATTCCATTAGTAACGGTCTCGCCTGTATATTGAGAATGCTCTGGATATCTAAAAAGAAAATCCTTTCTAGTTGTTAATATCTTATTTTCTAACATTGTGGCATGTTTTTCTATAAAATCCCAATAACTATTTGCAACAACAATGGGTCTCATTCTTTTAGAAGTTGTAATTAATAAAATTTGACCCCTAGTAAATTTTAAATCTATAAATTTTTAATAATTATTAATAAGTTTTAAATTATTATTATTATTTATTATTATTATTTAATACCTACCTAAAAATTGAAAGTTTTTAATTACAACAACATAAAATCTTCTAGAAAGTGACCCAGCAAAAAACCAACAAGAACCAAAAAAGCTACGTGAACAAAATTGTTGATAAATACTAAATGATTCATTTAATGAATAATGTATAATATTGATAACTGAATCATACACTGTAATTGTACCCAATAATCCATACCTTGTTGTTATTTTTTGACCATTATGAATTAAGATTGAACACAAATAATCGGCTGGTAATACTGAATCAAGTTGTTGTTGGGTTGGTGTTGATAATTGTGTACTTTTATTAATATATTTGGTAATTTCTTTAATTAATATATTATATCTTTCAGTTGAAATTGTTAAAAATGATCTTTTCATTTGTGGTAAATACTTATTCATCCATGATTCTAGTCTATTCCATATATATCTCATTGTTTTATAGTGATGAATAATATTTTGATTAAATCTATTATATAATAATTTATAAACTGAAAATGGTGAATATTCTATAGTTTCTTTTTTGCAATAGAAAATAATAGTATTATTTTCTATTTTTTGTTTTTTAAATTTTTTACATTTCTTATTACTTTTATAATTTGATAATTGATTATCTTTAACCAAATCAAATTCATAATCAATTGTATAAAAATTATTATTATCAATTTTATTATTATTATTATTATTATTATTATTATTATTATTATTATTATTATTATTATTATTATTATTATTATTATTGTTTATATTAAAATTTCTTGTGTCACTATTACTATTGGTTTCATCTTCATCTTCATTTTCTTCTTCATCTTCCTCTTCCTCTTCTTCATTGTCATCATCTTCATTTTGTTGAGGCAAACTATTTAGTTTAAAAATTGAAAAAACACTCTTTCTATGTATTTTGGTTAATTGATCTCTTTGGAAATTTTCATCGTAATGAAATTTATTAAGTAAATCGTATCTTGCAATCGATGTTTCTTTGGTTAATAAAAAATCTTCATCTATTTTTGATTCCCATAGTAATGATGAACTTGATATAATTTCATTGAAATGACTATTAACTATTGATAACTTTATTAATGATTCAATATTTAAATTTTGTAAAATAATTAATAAATTTTCAATTGGCAATGATAATAAATAACATTCATTATCACTATCCATTTTAATTATTATTTAATTTATATTTTATTGTTTTGTTTTTTTATTTAATTAATTTTTATATTGTTTATTAATAATATTAAAAAAAAATTTAATTAAAAAAAATTTAAAAAAATAAAATTTAAAAAAATTAAAAATTTAATCAAAAAAAAATAATAAAAAAAATAATTAAAAAAAAAATAAAAAGAAAAATTATATTAGAATTAATTTTTTGCCTTTTAAAGTTATATTAATTCCATACTCAAATATTAAATATATATATAATTTTTTTTTTTTATATATATTTAATTTTTTTATTTCAAATCCCACATACACTAATTTTTTTTTTTTTTTTTTTAATTATTTATTTTTTTTTTATTTATTTTTTTAATTATTTAAATAATTAATTTTTTTTTATATTACATACTAATTTGATTATTTAATCATTACAATAAATAATTAATAATTTAATAAAAAAAAAAATAAAAAAAAAGAAAATATGGGTTGTTCAATTAGTTCAGTTTCTCCAGCATTTTTTGAAACTACAGAATGTCCAAGTGCAGTTATCAATAATGAAAAGGAAGGTGATGTCTATCTAATGGTTTATGCAGATACTAATTTACCGGGTGATACCAAGCTTCAACAAAATTATAGCATTGTAATTGATGTTGCAGGTGAATCAATAAATGACCATGATACATCAGGTGGAGCTTTTATTCCAAAAGGTGTCGAGATTTATTTGTCTCTTAGTGATGGTGTTGTAAATGTCCAAACTCAAAGAAATGATCATCTTAAACCAATGTTTCAATCATACAAGCTACTAGGTAAAATTGAAAATGTTTACCATCAAGGTAATCCAAAGGAATGGAGTGATGGTTTAAAACAAGCTGCAGAAAAATTTTTTAACGAATTTAAATCTCAAAATGGAAATCAATGGAACCATCAATGTAATAGTCATAAATTTTCAAAATATCTCATTGAAAAACTTTCAAATAATAACCCTCACCAATTACAATTTCCTAAAGAAATCTATATAGCAGGAGAAAATGATAAAGAATTTCCAATTTATTTTAAAATTTAATAAATTGATAATTATAATTAAATAGCAAATAGAAGTGATAAAAAATAATAATAGATTTCAAATTTTTAGATAAATAATAAAAAAAAAAAAATAAAAAAAAAAGAATTAAAAAAAAAAAAACCATATATTATACCTTTAAAAAATTTAAGAAAATTATTTCAAACCTTTTATGGTTATTAATTTTTTTTTATTTTTTTATTATTTTTTATATTTTTTTTTTTTTATTGAGCTTTTGTAAAAATTAAATTTTTTTTTTTTTTTTTTTTTTTAATTTTTTAATTAATTTTTTTTTTTTTAATAAAATGAATCATTCAATAATTAAAGATATTGATGAATTTATAAATTATCAAATAAATGATAAATCAATACCATGTATTTCAGTAACAATAGTAGATAAAAACAATAGTTTATTTAAAAAAGTTTATAATCATAAAGATATAAAAACACCAATACCAACATTGGATAAAAGTTTATTTAGAGTTGCATCAGTATCAAAATTATTTACATATGTAGGTCTTTTAAAACTTGTAGATAAGAATTTAATATCATTAGATGACCCAATCACAAAATATATTCCAAATTTCTCTTCTAAAAATCCACATTTTCAATATGATGATCAAGATGATGAAGATCATTATAAAAAAATAACAATATTTAATTTAATAAGACATACTTCAGGTAAATATAATTTTATTTTTTATTTTTTATTATTTTAATACCAATAGTTTGATTTTTTTTTATACAGGATTAATTAGAGAACCAATAGAAGGTAATTATTTTAATGAAACTCAGTGTGATTTAATTAAATTAGTCGAAACAATGGATAAATCAAATTTAATTACAAAACCAAGTAAAGAATACAAATATTCAAATGCTGCAGTTGCAATTGCTGGGTATATTATTCAAGTAGTTTGTGGTATTACCTTTGAAGACTATATCGAAAAAGAAATTTTAGTACCATTGGGTATGACAAGTAGTTCATTTAAAAATATTAATTCAGAAACTAAAGTCACCGATGAAAACAAACTACATACAGCTGTTGGTCATATGTGGAGATATTGGGATGAAACTACAAATGATTTATCAGTCTATACAGAAGCACCTTTAACCCACTTTGGTATGAATCCTGCTTGTGGTTTACGTACAACCATCAATGATATAGAAAAGTTTCTTCAATTCTTTTTGAATCAAGGTGAACCATTATTAAAGAAATCTACATTTATGCAATTTATAAGTGGTCAACCTTTAGACAAACCAATTATAGTAGAGGATCCATTTGATTATAATCCAACATATAGTCATGGTATTGGAATTGAATTAAATGAAATGTTTAATTATCTATTGGCTCGCCATGGCGGTGCTATAAATGGTTTTGCAAGTGATTTTAGAGTTTTACCAGAATTAGGTTTAGGTGTTTTCACAGTTTCCACTTTAGATCTTTGTAATTCCATATCACAACAAGTATCAGAGTATTTAATATTACAAGTCGCACCCAAATATTTACAATCATCGCACATTCCAATTAAAAAGTATGGTAAAGATTCAATTGAAGAAAAAATTAAAACAAGAAGAAATTTTTTAAAGAATACAATGTCAGCTGTCGATATTAATGATAGTCTCTATGATAATATAAAAGGCTATTGGTATCTTGAATCTAACGATGAAAAAGATGATTATAATGACTCTAACTATATGGAAATATTAAAATCATACAATGGAACCGTTTATTGTAAATTTTCCATTCAAGCTAAATTAAGAATGTTAAATTCAATTGATAGTGATGGCAAAGAAATTACACAAATTATTACAAGTGATAGAACGTCATGCAATCAAATATTACTTTCAATTCCAAAAGACTATAATTTCAAAGACTATGATTCAAATCCATTAAAGATATTCAATTTTTTAGTTAGAGATACTTTTCAAGCACAACATGACTTAAAATACTCAAAGTATGAACCATTACCAACTAGAGAAGAGATTTCAATACCACCACCAGAAGAACCATTCAAAGAATTATGTGGAATGTATTTAGCAAAAGATCATATGGCACTTATTTTTGAAGATAATGGTTGTTTAAATATAAATATAGAATGGATATTTATTAGTAAAATGTCATTTCATTCAGCACAGCAAAGTGGATCATTTTCAATATGCAAATTTTTATTATCACCAAAATCAATTTATAATAATGAAATGGTTACCATTATAATGAAAGATGGAACTCCAACTCATTTAGAATTATCGGGTATACCATTCAATTATAAAATGATCTCAACTAATCAACATCAACAGGGTGTCTATCCAATAGAGAAATGTAAACAAGTTTTAGAAGAATCATTAAGTATTCCATTCCCATTCGATAGTGAAGTCCATAAAAATCATAATCTTGTCGATCTTTCAACCATTTCAAATACAATAAAGTTTGATATCAAATATGCAAGTACTGATAATTTTGTTGGAATCAAATTATATCCAGAAGCAAAAGCATTTTTAAACCGTGAAGCTGCAGAGTCACTATTAAAAGCTCATAATTGGTTGGTAGATAATTGGAATGTTGGTATTATAGTATTCGATAGTTATAGACCATGGAATGTAACCTGGGCTTTTTCAAATTCAGTGGCACCAGAGTTTAGAGGACTATATGTTGCAAACCCAGCAAGAGGATCAGTCCATAATCGTGGTGGTGCATTAGATATCTCGTTATATGATTTATCAAATGGTAAAACTATCGAAATGCCTGGTAATTTTGACGAATTTAGTATTCGTTCACATAGAAGTTATATTGGGGGTACATCTCGTCAACGTTGGTTTAAAAAATTATTAACAATTGCTTTAATGAATAATAATTTTAAACCTTATGAATTTGAATGGTGGCATTTTGACTTTAAAAAACAATTGCCAGTTTTAAATTTAAAATTTAACGAAATCAAATAATTGTAATTTCAACTTTTTTTTTTTTTAAACCAAAAAATAATAATAATAATAAAACTATAATCATTTCAATAATTATTTAAAATAATCATTTACTTTGTTTTTCCAAAAAAAAAAAAAAAAAAAAAAAAAAAAAAAAATTTAAATTTTTTTAAAATTTAATTTTTTTTTTAAAAAAATGATCATTATCTGCATTTTTTTTTTTTTTTTTTCTGCAAACTATTAAATAATAATAAAAGTAATTTTATGATTATAAAATAAATAACTTTTTTTTTAATAAAAATAAAATAAAATACACAAAGTGTATAAATATATAATAAAATAAAGAACAATAATAAACAAAGAAAAATTCAATTTTAATAAAAAATAACAAATATAATGAATAATTTAATTAAAGTTTTTTCCTCATTTAAAAAAACAAATAACTTTTCAAATAATTTAATTAAAAATTCAACTTTATTTAATAATAATAATAATAATAATATTAATAAATTAATTTTAAAACAAAATAATTTTTTAATAAATAATAAAAGAAATTTTTCAACATCAAATGAAAAAGATTTAACATCACCATTCACATCATTAAGTGAAATTCATCCAAAATTAGTTGGTGAAAAACTTTATGATACAACCAATTATGATGATAAAAATAACGAAAAATCAAAAAATTTTAAAGCTCAAATTACAACATTACCAAATGGAATTAGAGTGGTATCAAAACAAACTCATGAAGGTGTTTGTGCAATTGGTTTATATGTTAATGCTGGTACAAAATATGAATCACCACAAGATAGGGGTGTATTTAACCTTTTAGAGAAAATGACCTTCAAAAAGACTAAAAATCATACAACTTCAGATATCATAAGAGAATTAGAAGAAATATCATTAAATGCAATGGCCTCATCAAGTAAAGAAATGATTAATGTTTCTATCGAAGTATTAAGAAAAGATTTAGAATTTGTACTTAGTATATTTTCTGATCAAATAAAGTGTCCAGAATTTGAAGAAGAGGAAATTAAAGAACAAATTGAAGTTTGTATTAGAAACTGGGAGATGATGACACAATCTGCTTCGGATCAATTATTATCAGAAATTTTAACAAATGTTGCCTATGGTGATGGTGGACTTGGTAATTTAGTTTTAGCAAATCCAGAAGAGTATATGAGAATTAATAAAGAGAAATTAAAAGAAACTTTAAAGAAATATTATGTTGGTAAAAATATTGTTATTAGTGTAACTGGTGCAGAACATTCTGATGTAACTCAACTAGTAGATAAATATTTTGGTGATATACCATATACTCAACCAAATACTCCTAGCTCTGATGCAATTGATAATCAAACATTTTATAGAGGCGGTACAAATGCATTGGTAGCAGGTAATTTAGTAAATAATAATACTGAACAAGAAGGTGAAGAACAAACAGAAAATAATCAACAATTACAACAACAAAAAGAAAACGAAGAATCATCATGGTTAATTGCTTTTCCATATTCTGGATTATCAACTGTTGCAGATTCTAAAGAAATTATAACTGGTTTAGTTTTACAATCATTATTAGGTGGTGGTTCATCTTATTCAACTGGTGGTCCAGGTAAAGGTATGCAAAGTCGTTTAAATTTAAATGTGGTCTATAAAAGTCATGCTGTAAAGAACTGTCATGGATTTTTCTTTATTTTCAATAAATTTAGCTTATTTGGTATTAGTTTAACAACCAATGCTGGTTATCTTTCAAATGGAATTAGTTTAGTTTTAAATGAATTTTTAATGTTAAATAAAACCATCACTCAAACAGATTTAGATCGTGCCAAACGTACTCAAAAGTCTCAAATCCTTCAAAATTTAGAACTTAGAAGTATTCAGTGTGATGATATGGCTCGTCATGTTTTAGCTCTCAACACTTATAAATCACCTGAAGAAATATGTGCTCTTATCGATTCAGTTACAATTAATGATGTTAAAGAATTAACCTCAAAACTAATTCAATCTAATCCTTCTGTAGTTTCATTAGTAGCTAATGAAAATGAAGAAATTTTAACAGCAGAACAATTTTCAATTATTGTTAAAAATAATTTAAATTTATTTCAATAAAGAAAATAAATAATATATTAAAATTTATTTTTAGAAAAAAAATATATTTTTTTTATAAAAAAAAACAATAATAATGATTCTTTAGAAAATAATATATTGAAATTTCTTTTATCTTTATTAATTTATTTTATTTTTTTTTAACCGTTAAATATGATTTCACCCGCTCCATTTTTTTTAATTGATTAAAAAATTTAAATTTTTTTATGTTGGGTTTTTTTTTTAAAATTTTTTTTTAAAATTTTTTTTATAAATAAATTAAATCATATATAGTTTTAAATAAATATATTATAAATTTTTTGTATAAATATTTAGTAATAAATTAATAATATTTAAAATAATAAAATTAATAAATAATTTTAAAAAAAAAAAAAAAAAAAAAAAAAAAAATGCAATTTTTAAAAAAACAAAAGGAATATTTAACAAGTTGTTTTTCATTAAATACAGCAACAATTGCTAAAGAAGAATATGAACTAATAGATCCAAGATCTCCTTCAAGAACTATTAAAAGATCTCCATTTAAAAAATCACAACCACAACAAAATATAGACCCAAGATCACCAACTAATTCATTTAAAAGATCACCAATTAGAAAAAATAATAATAACATTTATGATCCAAGATCACCATCACTTAAAATTAAAAGATCACCAATAAATTTAAATAAAAATAATAATAATGTTTTAGATCCAAGATCACCATCACTTAAAATTAAAAGATCACCTCTTGCATTTAAAAAAATCAAAACCCAAAGACAACATCAAAATCTTTTTGATCCAAGATCACCATCTCTTAAATTTAAAAGAACACCATTTAAACAACATCAAAATCTTGATCCAAGGTCACCATCTCTTCAAAGAACCCCACTTGCTGTAAATAACGAAATTAAATCAAAAGAACCTGAAATTTGTTCAACTCCTTTTTCAAAGTCAATAAATAATGAAAATAATGATATCTCCACACCAATTTCCACAGTACCAATTGAACTATCTACTACTCCATCTCAAGAAGACTCTTTAAATTCATTTAAATCACTATTAGAAAATGAAATTAAACAAAATGATTCAATTAAATTTGACCAAGAAAAAGAGATTAATATTGTTTCAACAACTACTAATGAAACTATTATTGATGAAGTAAATGAAATTGTTAAAGAAATTTCTGAAATAATTAAAGAAGTTGTTTTAGAAAAAGAAGAAGAAAAAGCTGAACTTAAAAATATTGACGAAACATCTAATATTATTGAAACATTAGACTCATTAATCATTCAGGACCTTAAAGAAGATATTCAAATTGAACTTTCACCAACTAAAACAACAACAACAAGTCATCTCTCTAAATCAAATGAAATTTCAGCACCATCAAATTTAATTAATCCACGTTTATCCAAACTCCAAAAATCTAAAGAAGTATTTAGATCATCTCCATCACTTTTATCTCCAAATAAAAAACTTTCACCAAGCAAGAGATTGGCACTTTTTTCTGCCAATATTAATGGTTCACCAAAACTTTCAAGAAATAATAATAATTTTTCTTCACCATCATCCAATAGTGGAACACCAACTAAACGTTTTTCATCATTAATGAACCAAGAAAACAGTACTAGTTGTACAAATCTTCTTCATAGCATCATTAGTGACCAAATCGAAAATAATCCAGACTCATTGAATAAAATTCTTACTACCAATAGTGGTACCCCAACCAAACGTTTATCATTCGCAAATAGTAATCACGGAGCACCATTATCACCAAAATTAACACCCAAAAGAATGTTTTCACAACCAAAACATATTCTTTTAAATCAAAAACACTCCTCAACATCAAATCTTTCAACACATTCAATTAAATAATTAATTATAACATTTTAACACATCATTTTTTTTTAATACTTTTGTAAATTTAATATTCATATTATCAAATAATATTTATTTTTATTTTGTAAAAAAAAATAAAAATATAAAATAGTTTTAAGATTTAATTTTTTTAAAATAAAAAAATAAAAAAAGTACTGTCTGTAATAAATTTTTTTTTTTTTATTTTCTTTTTTTTTTTTTTATTTGTTTAATATATTTATATATTTAATTTAAATATTAATTATTTAAATAAAATAATTTATCTTTTTTTCTTTATTTTTTTTTTTTTTTTTTTTTTTTTTTATATTTTTTTAATTTTATTTTTTTTAATTTTTTTTTATTTTGCGGGTATAAGTTTTATACTTTTCTTAAAGGG
>NW_003519947.1:0-11589 GCF_000190715.1 Dictyostelium purpureum | reverse complement strand
TATCATTTTTCCATTTCAAAGGAATGGTATTACCATAATTATTATATTTTCTTTTTTGTGAATTTTTTTTTTAAAATTTTTTTTTTTTTCCATTTCATTGAAAGTTATAACCTTTATAATTATTTTTTTAAATTGTTTTTTTTTTTTTTATTTTTAAAAAAAATTATTTATATTTTTTTTTTTTGAATAAATTTTTTTATTTTTTTTTTATTTTTGGGAATTGGGACAGGTTTCATGTTTCAGGGTTCAAGTTTACATATTTTTTTAGTTTAGAAAATATATACCGCCGTAGGTTTTTTTTTATATTCGTAGTTCCGCCTACCCCATTGCCACTAAACATAAACCCTCATATACTTAATTGGGTTTAGTTTATACATTATATATACACCCTTACACTCCAACAAAATTCTTACATTCCTATACCCCAACACACTATTTCCTATTTAGATTTTTTTTTATAAAAATTATTAAATTTTATTATTTTTAAAATTATTTTTAAATTTTTTAAAAAAAAAAAAAGCAATAGAAATAAGAGTTTGTATTTATAATTATTATAATAATAATAATCATAATAATAAAAAAATAAATAATATTAAAGATAATTCTATCACATTTGATACTAATACAATTTTTTTTTATTTTATTTTTAATATTTTATATTATATAATATTAATTAAATATATTTTTTTTTTAATAGTATTTACTATTTTTTTAATTGTAAATTTTGTAAATAATTTTTTTTTTTTTTATAGAAATAATAATAAACCAATAAATGTACATTTTTTTTTTTTGTAAATTATAATATAACAATCAAAATAATATTTAAAAATGAGTGACACACCACCAAAAATTATAAGTAAATCAAAAGAAAATACAAATAATTTCGAAGACACAAGCAGTAATAGTAGTTATCATAGTAATAGTAATATCAGTAGCACAAATAGCAGTATTAATAATGAATGCCCATCCCCACCAAAAATATTAATAGATAATCAAGAGTTAATACCACAACCATATGGTGGTGGTAGCGGTTTATCGTCGTCAATTGATAATGAAATTAATCAAAATAATAATAACAATAATAATAATAACACTAATAACGTTAATAAATCTCCAACATTAGCATCGCCATTGCATGGAAAACAAAGAAGGTCATCATCACCATTGGCATTTATAGCATCAGCTTTTCATTCACCAAATAAAAAGAAAGGAAAGAAAAAAGAAAAGAAAGCTTTGAACGAATTAAATGAATTGTCACTGGAGGATAGTGGCAGCGATAAAGAAGAAAAAGAAAAAGATAAAGATAGAGAAAAAAGAGAAAAAAAAGAAAGAAAAGAAAAGGAAAAGGAAAAAGAAAAGGAAAAAGAAAAGGAAAAAGAAAAGGAAAAAGAAAAGGAAAAAGAAAAGGAAAAAGAAAGGGAAAAAGAAAAGGAAAAGGAAAAAGAAAAGGAAAAGCATCATCACCATCATCATTTACATCGTAATAGAAATATTGACTTATCAAAGGCAATTAATTTTGAAGAGGAAATATCTCCACCATCATCACCTAAAGATTCAACAAAAGAATTAAAAGAATCAAAAAAGAAAGAAAAGAAAAAAGATATAGATAATCAAGAAGGTTTATTAAAGAAATCAATTAGTAAAACATTTTATAAATCAGATGACAAACTCAACATTAATAATTTACCCCACACAATTATCACTCAAATATTGTATTATTTAATTCAAAACAAAGTTGATTTAGAGAAATCTGAAATTAGATTTGATAGATCACCAGAAGAACTTTCAACATCAATTGGTACATCATCAACAGGTTCTACAACTAGCAATAATAACAATAACAACAATAATAATAGTTTAACTTTTAGTGGTGAACAATCAACACCATTAACATCATCAACATCATCTAAAAAATTAAACCCAAATTTAGAATTAGAAAATATATCATTAGTTTGCAAATTATGGGGATGTAAAATTTCACCACAAGTATTCAATTTCTTTATTGTAAAATCACCAAAGCATTTGCGTTCATTAATATCTCTTAGTAGTCAAGGTCTTATCGCAGGAGGAAAAAAGTTTAAGTTTAATTATGTCGCAATGATTCTCGATAAATCTTCAACCTATCAAAAGTTTATGAATATAGTCAAACATACAATGCCAGATCGTGTTCCAGAGAAATTTTTAAAAGCAACCACCAAACCCATCTTATCAAATTCGTTCAGCAAAAATTTATTCACAGAGTTCTTTGAGGCATCCAAATATATGCAATATTTTAGATTTTATCAAAAATGGGTTTCACCAGAGAATTTCAATGCAATTGCAAATTGTTTACGTTTAAATAATACCATCACCCATTTATCGTTCCGTCATAGTAATTTAGAGGATAGTTCAATCGAATCAGTTATCTCTGCTTTATCAGACAACACTACAATAGAGAATATAGATTTCCGTGGTAATAAGTTGGCTGATGCATCTGCAATTAAATTGGCTCAAGTTCTTTTAAACAATAAATCATTAAAGATCATCGATTTGTTTTACAATAACATTGGTCCAGAAGGTGGCGCCGCTCTTTGTAAAGCTCTTAAAACAAATAAGACCTTAGAGAAACTTTATATACGTTGGAATCATATCTCTGGTAGTAGCGCTGTGTGTTTGGGTGACTCACTTTCGAAAAATTCATCTTTAAAATGCATTCATTTGGATCGTATCGATGATCAGTCTGGTGCGGTATTGTTTGAGGCCATTGGTAACTCTACAACATCAGTTTTATCAGAAATTAATTTATCAGATTGTGCTTTAAAAAGTGGTACCGCTAGTGCATTGGGTAAAACTTTATCAAAGAAAAACAGTACATTGCTAGATTTAAACTTTAAAAACAATCAGTTTGGTAACTGTATTGTTTCAATTGCAAGTGCATTACAAATTAATAATACCTTGACCAAATTAAATCTTTCAGATAACCGTATTAGTGATCAATTTGGTGGATGGGAGTTGGCAGAGGCATTCTCACACAATAGTTCCATCACTTCATTATCATTGTCAACAAATCAATTGGGTAACCGTTTTGCTGAGGGTATTGCACGTGCACTTACAAATGGTTGTGTCAAATCAAGTTTAAAACTTTTAGATATCTCTGGTAATCAAATTGATTACGAAGGTGCTAGATATATTGCTGAGGCTCTTAGAGATAATAAAACCTTAAAACTTTTAAATTTAAATCAAAACAAACTATCACCTCAATTTGGAACATTAATAGCAGAGTCTTTAAAATCAAATCAAACTTTGATTCATTTAGAACTCTCTTATACAGGTTTAGGTGACAAAGGCTCTTTACCAATAGCAAATTTATTAAAAAATAATGGTACCCATTTAGTTCGTCTCAACTTGAATGAAAACCAAATTACCGATCCTACAGGCCATGTTTTTGCCGAAGCTCTTTTATCCAATAGTTATATTCAAGTTTTAGATCTCAGTTTTAATCAATTCTCTTATCGTGTCAAAGAATCTTTTGAACGTTCAATGAAATCAAATCTTTCAATTACAAATTTATCTTTCTCATCTGTACCATTAAAATGGAAATTTCAATTATAAATTTTAATTTATTAAATTTAAATTAAAATTTTATAGTTTAATAAAAATAAAAAAAAAGTAATAAACTATTTATTAAAAAACAAGGTAAAAATATTAGTAGTTTTATACATAATAAAACAGTAGCAAATAATTATATTAAAAAAATACTTGAACAAAGTGCAAAAAGTAATAATTAGGATAGAATGCCACAAAAAAGTTATTTAAATATATAAAAAAAATATAATGTGGGAATTTTTTATATGGCAAATTTTTTTTTTTTAAATTAGCAAATTTATTTCATTGCAATAACAAATATGGTAAATTACATTGGCAATGAAATAGTTGCTTTGATTTTATGAATCAAAGTTTATAAATATTTTATAATTTTTTTTAGAAACATTGGTCAACATGAGAAATGAAATGGTGGTAGGGCAGATCACAAGGTGTGCAGTTTTTTTTTTTCACAAAGCTCTCATAGGTTTTTTGATTAAGTTAAATCTAAGCTTAAAATTTTTTTAAAAATGCATGGCAATCAAATAGATTGAAAATAAATATTTTAATTTGTTTTAAATATTATTTGATACTAAAAATTATAATAGCAACCAGTTTTTTTTTTACAATTAATAAATTTAATGATTTATTGAAAAATACTCATTTTTTTGGAAAATTTTTTTTTTAATTTTTTTTATTTTTATTTTTAAATATTTTTTAATTTTTTTTTTAATTTTTTTTGTTTTTTTATTTTTAAAATAGATTTTTTTTTTTAAACAAATAATAATAATAATTATTTATAAATTATAACGATTAATATAATGTTGGGACCAGCTGATATAGCTTTAATCGTTTTAGCAGGCTTTGTTGGGTTAATTCTTTTAATTTTTATATATAATTTATTTTCAATTATTATAGTCGAAAAAGGAACATGTGTTATTGTAGAAAGATGTGTATGTTAAATAATAAAGAATTAAATCGTTAAATATAATAAATAATAATAGTTATATTAACATATTTTTATTATTCAAATAGGGTAAATTTCATAAAAAGCTCGATTATGGAATACATATTTTGGGTCCTTTAGATAAAATTAAACCATTATTATGGAGATATACAACAACATATTATGATTCAAATATTTATTCAACAGGTAAACATAATTTTAAAGTAGAACAAAAGTTAATAGAGCGTATAGACACAAGAGAGTCTTTAATGGATTTCCCATTGCAATCAATTATTACAAGAGACAATGTAAAGATTAAAGTTCATCCAATGTTAATTTATCGTATTGTGGATCCAATCAGAGCAGTTTATGAAGTTTATGATTTAGCTTTATGTGTCGAAAAATTAATTCAAACCACTTTACGTTCAATTATTGGTGATATGGGTTTGGATGATACATTGGCATCAAGAGAAGAAATTAATAAAACATTAAGTTTAAAGATTAGCCACATCTTTTTGAATTGGGGTTTTAAATTAGAAAAAGTAGAAATTTTAGAAATTTTACCATCACCAACTATTCAAGAAGCCATGCACAAACAAATCTCAGCAGAAAGAGTACGTAGAGCCACCATTATTGCTGCAGAAGGTTTCCGTGAGCAAACAAAAACTGAAGCAGAAGGTGATTGCCAAGCTCAAATTTCAATTTCAAAAGGTAAACAACAAGTTCTTATTATTTCTGCCAGAGCTCAAGCTGAATCTAAAATTATTCAAGCCCAAGCAGAGGCAGAATCTATTAAAATCATTGGTGATGCTCTCAAAGAATATAACATTGAACCAACTCAATTTATTATTGGTATGAAATACATCAACACTATCAAAGATATGGCTAAAAAATCAAAACAAGTTTTATTGGGTTTACCATATAGTTCCCAAATCATGGGATCCGCTAAAAAACTATAATAATAACAACAATAATATTGTTTTTTTTTTTATTTTTTAATAAAGTAAATAATTTTGTAAATTTGTATAGTAACATTTTAATTTTTTAAAATTTTAAATATTTTATTTCGAACTTAAACTTTTTATTTATTTTATTTATTTCTATTTACAATATGTACAAGTTTGTTTTTAAAGATACTTCCAAAGACCTTTTTTTCATTTTTTTTTATTTGTTTTTCTTTAGGTTAATTAAAATAAGAAACATGGACGTGTAAATATTAAGGTTTTTGGAGTTATATTTTTGTTTTTAATATAAGATTTAACTGAAACGGATGTACTGTTATTTGTGGAAATTAATGGTGATGTATTATTGTTTCCTTCCATTACATTATCATCAACACTATTGACACTATTGATTGATGATATATTATTGAGGTATGATTTAGTTAATGATTCTATAATAAAAATAAAATTTTAAAGTAAATTAATATATTGATGTCATTTAAATATTATTTTATATTTTGTGTTTTACTTACGGAATAACATTTTATTTTAATAAAGTTATAGAAAACTATTATATTTTTTAATTAATTTTTATTTAATTTGATGTTTTTTTTGTTGTTTAAATATTTTAAAAAAAAGATTGGTCTGTTTTAGGGTTAAAAAAATAAATAATTAAATAAAATAAAAAATGGTAGAAATGAAATTATTTCCCAATAAGGATCTATCAAAATATTGTCATTTTTTCCCACCTTTTTTTTTTTATTTAATTTTTTATATAATTTAAACTAATCTATTTATTTTTGATGAAGAGGTGTTTAATTTATACGCCTTTTTGTATTATTCGAGAATTATGTTTTAGTATATTCGAATATATTAAAAATAAAATTAAATAAAAAGATAATGGTGAAATTATATTGTTTTTTTTATGTTTAATTTATTAATATAAAAAAAAAATCCACATAAACCACTTTAAATTTTTTCTATAACACTCACTATTTTTAACTAATATTAATTTTATTATCAGATTAAATAGTTATCTTGTGGGATTTAAAATATTTTTTATTCCTTTAAATTTTTATCAATTAAATAAAACCAATTTTGTTAATTATCATAATTAAATAAAACCAACAACAACACTATAATATGAATAGAGGAACAACATCAATAATAGTTGTAAATGGATGTTGGTGATTTTATTTTTCCTTATTTTTCAAAACCATCAATATACACAAAATAAAACTTCGTATTTTAAATATTAATAATTTTAAAAGAGAAATAAATCTTTTAAAACCTAGTGTATTTTTTATTTATATATGTATTTTGTTTTATATACAAAATAATTTATTATTATAATACAGTATACAAATAGTATTTTATTATAATTTTTTATTATTATTATTATTACACTTAGATTTGTTATACCCCTAATATTTTATTATCTACCTTAATTCCAAATTAATTTTATATGGTGATTTTGGTTTTAGTGTTAATCCATAAACTTCTTCCTCATCAATTTTATTTCCATCTATTGATTTTAATCTAAAGTTTAATAATATATTTGATAAACAAATGAATATTTCATCTTGGGCAAACTGGCTCCCACTATAAATAATTATTTAAAAAATATAATGTATTGTATTAATATAGTTTACAAAGTTTTTTTTAATAATATTATAAAAACATCTTTTTATAATAAAAAGTAAAAGTGGTAAAAATAATATATTTTCTATACATACACACAAGAACGTGGACCTATCGAAAATGGAATGAATGCTTGGTTGGTATCTCCTAAAAATCTTGATGGATCAAATGTCTCTGGATTACTATAATAATCTTTGTTCATTGCCAAAGCATGAAAATTTACCAATATCTGGGAGTTTTTTGGAATAAAATATTCACCAATCATACAGTCTTCTGAACATTTTCTGGGTAGCCCAAATGCGGTAACCATCTTTAATCTAAGTGTTTCCTTAATAACTGCATTGGTGTAGATTAAGGAACTTCTATCTGAAAGTAAAACTTTATTTCTTTTGCCCAAATGATGTTTGATTTCACTATATGCTTTATCTTGTATTTCTGGTCTATTTGTTAACATTAATAGCATATACTCTAATGCAGTTGCTGAAGTTTCAACCCCTATTTTAAAAAATAATTTTTTTTAAATTCATGAATTAAATTTTTTTTTTAAATTATATAATTGAAATATTTACCTGCAAATAAAAAGTCTCCGCATGTTGTTATTATTGAAAATCTATCCTCTTCGGTATCAACACCATATTCTTTAATTAAAACATCCAACAAATCTCTTGTATTGTCTGGATTATAGGTTTCTATATGTTCATTTAATCTAACTTTAACAAAATTTAAAATTTTATCAAAGTCCTTTTCGGTATATTTTAAATAAAGTGAATAAAATGGTTGTCCTATATCCAAAGAATCAAAAAGATTTCCTCCTCCCATTAGTTTAAATAACCTTTCCATTGGGTCTATTATTTGTTTTACTTTGTCATGGCTCTCTTTTTCATCTGTTAAAACTTCGTCAAAAATATATTTAAACATTGCGCATGTGGTAAACTTTGTTAAATTATATCTAGGGTCAAAACTCTCACCAGATGAATTCATTCTTTTCATAACGGTAACTATTCGGTCAATTTCCTCATTCAATAATTCATATACATGCTTTATATTTGTTTTTTTCATTGCCCTAGAAACTATATCCCTATTTCTTACCCAATATTCACCATTGCTTGTGGTAGTTCCGTGGTATAATGACCCATGTTTTGTAAGCTAATTAAAATAAAATAATTTAAATTAATAGGTTTTTTTAAAATATATTATTGATTTTTAAATAATAAATACAGGTGTTTCTAATCTGTCTTGAAATATATCGGCATTCTTTACAAACATCTCTCTAACCAACAAAGGATCAGATACAACAACAGTATAAATATCACCAAAATAGACTCTAAAAATATTTCCATATTTTTTAACCATATTTGTTAAATCTCTGTGTGGTAGTCTCGAAATTTGATGAAAATTACCAATGATTGGTAAAGGAAATGGACCTTTCAGTTCACTCTCATGGACCCTTTTGTATTTTTTATACTAAAACAAAGAATTAATAAAACTAATAAAATAGTTTTTTCTTTTAAAATATCTTACACCACTATAAAAACAATAAAATGTAAAAAGAGAAACTACAACAGATAAAATCGCCATTTTTTTATTTATTTTTTTATTACAATTATTATTTATTTTTAAAAATAATTTCTTTTATTTGTAATTTTTTTTTGTTTTATATTTTTATTTTTTTATTTTATTTTTTGTTATTTTATTTATTTTTATTTTTATTTTAAAACAGTTTCATTATCAGCTAAAAAAAGAACCTAGCAAAGTTATAAATTATAGGGGCAGTTTTAGTGGTTAAAAAAAATGATTTATATCTTTTTTTTTTTATAAAAAACAATCAAAAAAATCTGGGGGTAAAAAAAATTAAAGAGATCCATGTGTGAGATTATGGGGTGAAATTATTAAGTATTTTAACACAACTAAAGACTACTCTATTTTTAGCATCAATAAATAAAATAACAAAAAACTAATTTTTTTATAAAAAAATTAATTTAAACAAACATTAGTATTTTTTTTATAATTATAAAAAAAAAAAGAAAAGAACAGTGTGAAATCAATATTTTATATTTTTTTTTAAATAAAATTGATTGATTCTCTAATTTTGTAACATTGTTTTAATAATTGAAAAAAAAAATAAAAAAAATAAAAAAAAGTAAAAAAAAAAAAAGTAAAAAAAAAGAAAAGGAAAAAAAATAGTTTTTTAAAAAAGTAAAAAAAAAGAAAAAAAAGATAATACTTTATTTACAAAAATTCGATGTTATTTTATTTACAATATATAATAATGAACTAGTTTAAATCGTTAGAAAAAGAAATAGGGTTTGGTAAATCTGATTGTAGTACTTTTAAAGCTTGATCTAACTAGAATACCATTAAACTCATTGGTTGTAACCACATTATGACTCTGATCCATTATCAATGGGACAACTGCAGGATATATACTATTTTCTTCTTTGATATTGTTAAATTTTATAGTTTTTAATGATTCTAAATTAATGAAAAAAAGTAAAAGGTTAGTGTGTGTTAAATTTCTAAAATTTGAAAAGGTTTAAAACTTACTGAATAACATTTTTATTTCTATATATTTAAAGAGTTTGTTTTAAATATTTCTATATTGATTTAGGGTGTTTTATAAATAATTGATTTGATTTATTTTTTCAAAAAGAATTGTCTATTTATAGTAATATTTTTTAAATTATTAAAAATCAAAATAAAAAAAGTAATTAAAAAGAAATAAAAAAAATATGTAGGAGGGTGACAAATGACTTTATTTCTATAAATAGTCAAATGTCATTCAATGTAGGGGTGTATAAAGTGGAAATACACACAAGGAGTGTGTTTATATATAATTATAATTTTAAATTTTAAATTTTATATATATTAGATTTATCTTTTAAAAATTTTAATCATAATGTGGATCTATTTTATTTCTAAACCCTTTTCAAAACTCAAAGAGTTTGCACATATATTCATAACAATATCCCTATTATTTAGGATTTTTTATTTTCTTTTATATTCTACTCTTTTTTTTTCTTTTAAAAAATTATTTTAAAACAATTATAAAAAGATAATACTACATTTTTTTTTTAATGAATTTAAAATTGTAAATCAAAAATGGTCCTATACATTTTTTTTATTAATAAAATGAATATTGGTTGCAAATTTTGGTTATTTATTTAAATTAAACCATTTCTTGAAAGATTGAAACATAATTATAATAATCTAAAAAAAAATTAAAAAAGAAAAAAAAATTATTTAAAAAACTATGAGATATAAATAAATAATTAAATAAATGAATAAATTTTTATCAAACAAGTTAGTATAAGAGAATTTTTAAATAATTTTTTTGGGTTTGTGAAAATCAGTTATTTTTTTGGGGTTTGTGACAATCAGTTTTTTTTTGGGGGTTTGTGGCGATTAGTTTTTTTTTTTTTTTTTTTTCTCCCCACTTAAGTTATCAAATAATTTTTTTGTGTGTTAAAATAAGACTTTTATTATATATGATCATGCAAGGTAATAAGATAAATAGACCCAGATCCAAATTATTTTTTATTTTTTTTAGAAAATGCCCCAAAAAAAAAAATAAAAAAAAAAATAAAAAAAAAAAATTATTTTAAAAAAAAAAGGCACAAAGAAATTTAACTTCCTCCCCAAATATTTTTTTGGTCTGAAAGTTAATTGATTTTTTTTGGTACTGCCTTCTGTTTGATACAGTTAAAAAAAAAAAAAAATTAAAAAAAAATAAAATTATAAGAATAAAAAGATTTATCACCAAATTAAATGAATCGTTTGTGTAATGTTGCCACCTTAATATGAAATTTTTTTTTTTTATTTTCGGAAACATAAACAAAAATAATTTTTGATCTAAATTTGAAATGTTAAAGGTATTTATTTTTTTTTTAAATGTTTTTGACAACTTTAACACTTTCTATTCAGCAATTTTTTTATTTTAATTTTTATTTTAATTTTACTCTTTATTTTATATTTTATTTTATATTTTACCATTTTTTTTTTTTTTATTTTTTTTTTTTATTTTTTATTTTTTATTTTTTATTTAAACAAGTAATAATTATTAAATGTGTATTATTAAATAAATAACAAACAAACTTTTGAAAGAAAAAGAAATTTTCCCTTTTTTTATATATTATAAAATAAAATATTTTTAGTGATAAAAAAAAAAATAATTAAATAATAAAAAAATGTCAAATGTAACAAATAAAACAATAATTTTATTATTTATAATTCTAATTGGTATTACATCAATTTTCATGTTGGTTTCAGTTAATACAATATCAAAAGAAAGTTATAATTATAATTATAAAAAAAAATTAATTGTTGAAAATAATGATAAAAGCAATGAAGATAATAGTTTTACAGGGAGTTCTTTCAGCCATCTAAAAAAATCATTTGGTCGTGGAACGAAAGCCCGGCACGCCGCCCCTTCATCGATCTGATCAAGCGGGCGTTGGCGGCCTCTTCTTCCCGGGGAGCGGTGACGACTCGCCCACGCTCCGC
>NW_003519946.1:0-11602 GCF_000190715.1 Dictyostelium purpureum | reverse complement strand
ATTGATACTTTGGTAACCAAATGCTGAAACTAAAAAAAAAAATTAATAATAATTAATAAAACAATATAAATCAAAACAATATTTACCAGGACTTGATCTTAATGTTTCTTTAATAACTGCATTAAAAAATGGTGTTGATGCACGATCAGATAGTTTTAAGTAGTTTCTATCTCCAGCAACATTTTTTAATTCATTATAAGCTTTTTCTTGAATATCTTTGTTATTGCACATTCTTAAGGTGAACCATTCCATAGTTATTGCAACCTATATATTAAAAGTTAAATTAGTTTATATTTTTATTTAAATAGTAAAAGTTATTTTTAAAATACCTACAGTATCACTACCAGCTAAAAATAAATCAAAACAAACAGAAACAATTGATTCTTTAGTGTCTTTCTTTGTTCCATATTCTTTGATTAAAATATCTAAGAAATCTCTTGGGTTTTCGAAATCAATAGTTGATAAATGGTTATCATACTTTGTTCTTAGGAAATCTTTAATTAGGTTTACATTTTTTTCAGTTAAACTTAAATACCAATAATAAAATGGTGAAAGAATATTAATAAAGTCACCTAAATTACCAGTTGAAAGATCTTTAATAATATTAACAAATAGTGTATTGAATTCTGCAACCTTGCTTTTTGAGATATCTTCATTGTAATCAATATTTTCATCAAATAGATATTTAAACATTGCTATAGTTATAAAAGAACAATTAATAAATTATTAAATATTTAATATATAATAGGGCTATATACTTACTTGCCAAACTATATCTATGTGCATATAAATGAATTTCAAATGGTTCACCTGAGGTAGAGAATTTTTTCATTGATTTTACCAATTCATTTGCTTGATGGCCTAAAAGATCATAAATCTTTTTGGTTGATGACCTTTTCATTGCATTGTTTAAAATATTTCTATTTTTGTGCCATTGTTCAAAATTTGATGTCGATAAACCTCTACCACCTTGAACATGTTTAAAAATTGGTGTTACTGGTCTATTATTACCAATTAAATCTGCATTATCGATACAGATTTGTTTTATCAATGATGGATCTGAAACCACAACTAATATTTGTTTATAAAGCAAATTAGTATCAATTGAATAAAAATATAATAAAATAGTTTAACTTGTATACGTTACCAGTATAAATATCACCGAAGAATAAACGATAGATAGGTCCATACACCTTATGAAAATCTGTTAAAATATGATGTGGTAATTTTCCTAATTGATGTAAATTCCCTAAAATTGGCAAAGCAAAAGGTCCAGATAATTGCTTAGGATGAATTTTTTTGATTTTTTGGTACTATAATTTAATTATTATTTTAATTAATATAAATATTTTTATTTTACAACTATTTTATTTTTTTAATTTATTAATACTTACACATGAATATATAAAATATATTAAAAATAAAGTGAATAATATATTAAAAATATTCATCTTTTATATTTATAATTAGAAAAAATTGATTTTTTTTTTTCTGAAAACTTTTTTTTTTTTTTTTTTCAAAAGATAAAAAATAGGGATTAAAAAAAAATCGTTATCTTCAGTTTTTACCAATTATTGTGAGCGTATTCATTTAAAATTTTAGAAAAAAATATCTCTTTTTTTATTTTAAAAAAAATTGAAAAAAAAAAAATATTTTATATTTTTTTATTTTTACTCCCACCTTTTATTTTTTCCAAAAACTAATTAACAAAAAAGAAAAAGTCCAAACAAATAATCATTTTTCTTTAAATAAAAAAAAACTTTATATATTTTCAAATTTATTTTAACAATAATATTTTGCTCATCATTATCCTTTTTTTATCTTTTTTTTTTATATATTATTTTTATTTTTTTAAAAAAAAAAATTATTTTTTTGGATAAAATTTTCCATGTGATCACGATAAACAATAATGATAATTTTAATAACTTGTTCAAAACATGTTAATTTTCAATATTAAAATTTGAAAAAAATTATGATGTTTTTTTATTTTTTTTTTATTTATGTATATATTTAACACAAAAAAAAAAAAATTTATGATGGGTTTGGGAAAAAAGATGATTGGAAAATGAAGATATTGACAAAAAAAAAAAAAATTAAATACAAGTAAAAAGAAGAAAAAACTTATTTATAATTAAACCAATTAAAAAAATTAGGTTAACGAAGTGTTTGGGTAGTTTTTAAATTGTTTTACAAACATAATATTCACACTATTCAAAAGAACTAATCAAAGATTATGAAAATACAAAATAATCAGTTTGAACCTGAACAAATTGGTGATACTTTCATGAATATTATAAAAAATACAAAATAGATAATAATTTTTTTTTTAAGAGAATGAATATAACAAAAAATAAAAAATTATTAAATATTAAGTTTTCAAAAAAAAACCCAACATTACAAAAAATTAATAACTTCTATTTTTAAATTCAAAAAAAAAAAAAAATATATCAAACATATTGTAAAATTAAATTTTTTAAAAATCTTCAGGTCAAGATATAAAACAGTTAAAACTGATAAATTTTAACCCCATAGTGGTTCTAAAAAAAGATGGCAATGTTAACTGAAGGTATAGAAAGTGTAAATCCTCCAATACCAATAAATTTTAATTTTTTTTTGAGGTGAGTTGGCAAATTACAAATTAAAAGAGGTTATAAAAATATTTGTTTGGAATTAAATTTTTATTATTTTTTTTTCTTTAAAAGGCTGTAAAAAATATTTTTTTAAAAATTAAATTATTATTTCTAATTCATTATTGTTATATTAAATATTTAAAAAAATGGAAAATAGGTTTATGGGAACTACATCTACTGAAGATGATTTAATGGAAGGAACTGGTAGTGTTTTAAGTGGTGCAATTGGATCTATTCCGGTCGTTGGTAGCTTTCTAAGTGGTATTTTTGGTGCATTTTGGCCAGGCCCTAAGTATCTAACTGTTGAAGACTTTGAAAAAGAAATTAAAAAATTAAAAGAACAAATGAGTGCTCTGATGGATGAAAAGATAGAAGCTGCACTTGATAAAGTTTTTAATGCAATTATTGACACTGAAGTTTTAGCTTTATTAAATTCTGGTAATAATTTTTCAGATGCCGTCAATATATGGGCAGAAAGAAATGGTCAAAAAGTATCAAATGTACCAAAAAAAAAAAGTAAATTTGCTATGGAAATTCAAGATTTAGGTGATGAAGCAATTAAAGAGCTATGCAGAACTCAATATCAAATATTCACTGGTGATGCTGAAAGATGTATTATTCTATTATCTGATGATAGATTTAATGAATATTCATTAAATTCCCTTGTTTTTACAATGGCACATTATGTTTCTTCCCAATTGGAATGTATTGCCAATGGTGTCACATGGGGTTTTCCAGAGAGTTTTATTGAAGGGTATGCATAATTTATTTTTATATATAAATAAAGAAATCTATAGTAGTTACTAGTTTTTAAATTACATAAAACCTTTATAGTAATGGAGGAAATATTGTTGGTGTAAAGACAAAACTCCATGAAAAAATCAACAAATTCTATATGGATTCGGGAAAAGCCTATCGAAAAGCAATAAAAAAGGGTGCTCAGACTTCCCATATTGATATTAGAAGGATTGCTTCTGCAGCAGGTTTAGTTCACTATTCAGATAAAAGATTATTTGAATATCCAGTAATCAAATTACAAGATCTATCTCCAGAAATTGTTTTGGAAACATTTAATAAAACATATTATCCCATGATGTTTTATTATCGTAATAAATCCACAACTAAGGATGATGATGTTATAGATCATGTTACATCTCAATGGCAAGTTACAACTTTACCTAATCAATCTCGTGATGAACAAGTACTATTCACCTTTAAATTTAAAACCCCTCCATTTAAAAAATTTAATATAAAACTTCATCTTGCTGCTTTTAACTCCAATGAGTATGTTATCAATTTAAAATATGGAAATGGAACCATTGGATCAATCAAAACCAATTCTGATTTAACCAACAACTGTCCAACTATGGAGGTTATTAGACAAGCTATAGTTAATGGTGGCCAAGTTCCATCTAGTATAAAGTATGGAATTTATTCAAAAACATTTGAAATATCACCCCCTCTTACATCATTAGAATTAAAGATATGCAGTATTCATACCTCAGGCAGCCAATCTGATTGTCTTCACCTTGAGGATTTAAATATTACACTATTGGAATAGATACATCTCCATTTTATCAACTTTTGTTTTATAATTAAAAAATTAATAAATAAATAAATATAATTAAAGAAAAAAGAATAATCTTGAATATTGGAAAAATTTAACAGAGGGCAAATTCATTTTTTTATTAGAAAAATGAATAAAAAATAAAAAATAAAATTTAATTAATTTGATAGGATTTATTTTGCTTGGAATTTAAATAGGGTATTTTTTGATTTTGGATATTTGATATTTCTGAATAAGGTAGAGATTAAAACATAGTTATCTTTAGCTTTTACAAAAACTTTGCATTAATGGATAGAAATCAATTCTATTATATAGCTATGCTTTTACATTCATGTTACAAACTCACATATATTGAAGTAAATTGGGAAACCAGTAAACTACTCCATCTTCGTAATTTAGATTTATTCAGAAAGAATTTTGTTAGGTATCAATCTAAATCCAGTTACAGATGACAATGGTAGATATATATCTTTTAGATTTTCAGTTCTCTTGTTTGTGATTACTTGGCTATTCCGTGATCGTCAGTGGAAATTGAATGAACTTTTTCAAAGGAACGAATATTGTTACCCATAAAAGACTCTACCATTGAGTCATGTCTTCTCAAAAAAATGGAATTGTCAAATTCAAGATGTTGAATTTGATGTTCTTAACAAAAAAAAAAGATGAAAGAGTCCACAACAAAATATTTAAATTGATAGCGGGTAATATCTAATAAATTTGGTGAAAAATGAAAATTTATAAAAATTAAAAAAAAATAAAAAATTTTTGTGAATAAATTGATTTTTTAAAAAAAAAATTTTATTTTTTTTTTTATTTTTCGTTTTTGTTGCATTTTTTTTTTTTAATTTTGATTGAAACCAATTTATATAAATTATATATATTAACAATTATGAAAAGGTTTTATAGCTGTACCAATAATAATAAACCTAAAATATTAGTTTTATCAGGATCAACCGGAGCTGGTAAAAGTAGAGTTGCAATAGAATTAGCAAAACAGATCAAGGGTGAAATTATTTGCGCAGATTCAATTCAAATATATAAAAACCTTTCAGTGGGTAGTAACTCTAACGACACAATCAATCAAAAAGAAGTTCCATTCCACTTATATAATTTTTTAGATATAAACAACTCAAAATTTAATGTATATAATTATTTTCAACATGCTAAAAAAGCAATTAACGAAATTGTCGATAGGGGTAACACCCCAATAATAGTTGGTGGTTGTGGTTTTTATCTAGACTCAATATTAAAAGGATCTAGAGAACCAGAGTTAACACAAAAAGAAAGAGAAGAAATTGATATATTAGAGTCTAAAATTAAAAATTCACAATGGGATTATTAGTAAGTAGTTTTAATTAAAAAAAAAAATGAATGAAAATATATTAATAAAACCATCTAATTTATTTTTATTATTTAAAGTTATGATATTTTAAAAGAAATTGATATTGAATCAGCAAAATGCATTTCAAGAAATAATGTAAAAAGATTAACAATGAGTTTATATTTCAATTTAATAAAAGAAGTTAAATTTTCATCACTCAAAGATCAATTTTCAGATTCAATTAAAGACTCATATGACTTTAGATGTTTTTATTTGACAACTGAAAGATATAAAAGAACCACAATGTTAAATGAAAGATGTGAAGCAATGGTTTATTCAGGTTTATTAGATGAAGTTTTCCACTTATTAATGACTCAAGAAAATTTTATAAATTCCAAAGCTGGAAAATCATTAGGTTATAAAGAAACAATTAAATTACTATTAAATCAATATCCCAACATTAGTACCAATAAAATCAATAAAAATAAAAATAAAAACAAAAGTAATATAGATAACAATGATAACGAATATAATATAGATAATAACAATGATAATGATAATATAGATAATAAAAATGAAATATCAGAAGAATCAATAGTTAACTATATTAAAGATTTTAGATCTGTTACAAGACAATATTCAAAAAGACAAGATACATGGTTTAAAAAAGATGAAATATATCACTGGATGGATATTCAAAATAATAATTTAAATCATTTGTAAGTTTTCTAACTTTTACCATACACAATAATATTCCATTTATACTAACATAATTACCCACTTTTATAGAATTTTAAATAAATTTAATGAAACACCAAATCAATTTAAATTAAATAGAAATATGACCGAAGAAAACAAACTTAAAGCACCAAATTTTGGATTTAATCCTCCAGATCCCCAAATTGAAAGAAATAAAAGATTCCAAGATTTGGTATCCAAAGCTAAAATTTTAAGTTTTAACTATTTTGCAAATAAAACAAATAAAAAATAAAAATATTACAAACAAATAAACAAACAAAATAAATAAATAACTCTTAAAAGATTTGGTATATACATTATTTTAAAATTAATATATCTATCGTATTGATATATTTTAAGATTTATTTCTACAAAATATTTTATTTTTTTTGGGTTTTTTTTTATTTATACAATTCATATATTTGGTATTGGTTTGATGGAGGCAATTTTTTGTTGGTAAGTATTATTTATATATTTAAAAAAATAATTTAAAATTTTCAATATTTGAATTTAATTTGATTCAGTTTTGTTTTCATTATTGGTATTATTGATATTGTTGGTATTATTACTATTATTATTACTATTATTATTTTCAGTATTTGGTTGTTGTTGCTGTTGTTGCTGTAATTTTTGCTGTTGAGCTTGAACCATTAAATCTGAAATTGATTTATCTAATTCGTCAATTCTTGAACCCATTTCATCGACTAAAATAAATATAATAAAATAAAAAGTTATTAATCATCATAGTACTATTATAATCTTTAAATATCTATATATAATTGTTGTTGTTATTTTATTTTATTATATAATGATATTTAATTGTTTTTGATTTAATTATTGATTTGCAATTGTTTATAATCATCTGCATTGATATAATGATTGATAATACTGTGACTATCATTGATTGCTAAATTATATCTATAACATACTTCTAGTTAAAATTGATTTTGAAACAGTTTCGAATCTGCTTTGCTATATATAAAATAATTAATGGTTAATAATAGTCATAATTATGATAGCTCCTATGTTTATTTTATCTTACCATTTGTTCTAATAAAACACCGACAATATTTGAAACATCTTGATTATTATTTTGATTGTTTTCTGGATTACTCATTTTGTTTGGTTTATTTCTTTCAATAAATTAGAAAAGCAATATATTTCGTTTATTAAAATAATTTAAAAAAAAAAAAAAAAATTTTAAAAAAAAATTTTAAAAAAAAATTAAAAAATTAAAAAAAAAAAAAAAAAAAAAAGTAAAAATTAAATTTAAAAAAAAAAAAATTATATATTAGCCAAATTTATATATATATTTAAATATAAATACATTGAAAATATAATATGATTGTTTTTGTCTTTGTTGTTTGTCCGAAATGATAAAATAAAAAAAAAAGAATAGTAAAAGATATTTTTTATTTTATTTTAAAAATTTTATAATTTTTATTTATTTTTTTTTTTTTTTAATTTTTGAAAAATTTTTTTAATTTTTTTTTCATTTCACATATCCAGTCCATTGGTATAATAATAATAATAAAATGATTGTATATATATTAGTATCATTTTTAGCAGCAGTAATAATTCATTTAATTTACAGAAAACAAACTGGATTCCAATTTAAAAATAAACATGTTGTTGTTGTTGGTGGATCACAAGGTATTGGTAAAGAATTAGTATATTTATTATTAAAGGAACAATGCTCAACTGTTTCAGTTATTTCAAGAAATTTAGCAAATTTAAGATCAGTTATTGATGATTGTCCAAATGAAGTAAGTAATGCCAATACACATTTAAAAAATAAAGTACTTTATTAATTTGACTATACTATACTAAAAATAATAAATAATAAACAATAAATAATAAATAATAAATAATAAATAATAAATAATAAAAAATAAAAAATACTAATATAATTTTATATTTTTTTTTTTTTTTTTAGTCATTAAAAAGTAAAATTGAAATTTATTCATGCGATATTACACAAAAAGATAAAGTTAAAGAAACTATTAAATCAATTATTGATAAAGGTACACCAATTGATTGTTTAATAAATTGTGCAGGATTTGCAATTCCAGGTTATTTTATCGAACAAGATGAAGAAATTTTTGAAAGAACTATGAAATTAGATTACTTTGGTTCAGTTTACACCACAAAAGAAATTGTACCACATATGATTGAAAATGGTACAGGTGGTCATATCGTTTTTGTATCATCTACATGTGGTTTAGTTGGTGTTCCAGGTTATAGTACTTATTGTCCAACTAAATTTGCTATTAAAGGTTTTGCAGAAACATTAAGATCCGAATTAAAACCATACAACATTACATTCTCTGTTGTTTATCCACCAGATACCGATACTCCAGGCTACAAACAAGAAAACTTAACCAAACCAGAAGAAACCGTTGCTATTTCAGGTGGTGGCAAAGCAGTTCCAGCCATCGAAGTTGCCAAATGTATTGTCAGTGGTGTTAAAAATGGTGATTATCATATTGCTTATGATTTAGCCACCAAACTTTGTGCCATTTTGTCACCAGGTCTCACTCCATTCTATTACTCTTTCTTTGATATTTTATTAGCTCCAGTTTGTAGACTAGTAGGTGTTATTGCCATGCATCAAAACGATTCAGAAGTTATGAAGGCTTGGAAAAAAAGACAAATCAAATAAAAAAATCAAATAAAAATAAAAACAAATTTTATATATATATGATGTATAATACAAAAAAAAAAAAAAAAAACTATAATTTATAATATTTATAAAAGAAATTCGAATTTTATTATACCTTTTTATTTTATTTTATATTATCTATATTATCTATTATATTATTATTAACTATAGTTGTTGTGCTTGATTGTCTAAGTTTTTGTGATTCTTTATTGGATTCAAAAAAACTCTGTTCTGATTTTAATGGAGACTGAGATATATAACCAAGCTTTAAATTGAATCTATCATTAATTTCATCTAAAATAGTTTTATAGCAAAAAATATATTGTTCCAATTGTTGAACCATACCAGGACGTTGTTCTCTAAGTTTTAAAACTACATGGAATAAATTAAAATCAATTAAATTGCCATCTTTATCTTTAATTGCATATTTTGGATCTTGATTTGGGTCATCGTAATCATCTTGACTATTTGAATTTGAAAGGCTATTTTGTTGATGTTGTGCTTGTTGATTCATACTGTTAATGGTTTGTGCATATATTAAATTTTTTAAAGTTGATGAAAGATTTCTCAAATCTAATGTATCTTTTTGATAATCTTGATTTTGGGTGAATGGATGAACAACTTGATCAATTGGTAAAGATTCAAGTGTATTAAAATAATGATCCAACTTTTTCATCATTATTACCGCTGTACAAAAAGTACCAGTTCTTCCAACACCAGCACTACAATGAACTACAATTGGACAATTCTTATCTGAAGCTGGTTTAATACGGTTTTGACGTTCATTGATGAGATGGAGTAGATCTCTAAATGGTTGTGTTTGATCTGGAATATTATGATCTGGCCAACCTTCATATTGAAATTGGGATACATAACGTACCTCACCGTCAAGAGTATTTGTAAGTTTTAAATTTCTAATGGTAATTTCTCTTTCACTATCATAAAGACTATCAACTAACTCTACATTAAATTTACCAACATGATGTTCAATTGTTTGATGACTATAAATTTCATTTCCTTTTTCTGGCCAATATCTGTCACATTTAATTCTACAATTTTCTGCTTCTTTTGATAACATAACAATTATACTACATCTATATTCCCAAATCATTCTCCAAAAATCAACAAAAGTATTTGGTAATGGTCCTTGAGTGCAAATAAATTGTTTTTCATAATTACCCTGAAAAAAAAAAAAAAATTTAGTTAGTTTAAGTTTTTTAATTGATGTTTTAGTATATATTTCTCTATTATTAGAAATATTATAATATCTACATCAATAAAGTTTGCATTAATATAATCTGAACCTTCTTTTTCTGGTACTTTTTTAAGTACAACTCTTGTGCTGTTAACTGGAAGAATATTTGTATATCTATTTTTCACTGTATTGTGTTTTTTATCACCTTCACTTGTTTCACATGGTAATGCTGTTTCATCCAATAACTATAAGAGATAATAAAAAAGTTAGTATATAATAAAAAATTGAAATTTTAAATTAAAAAAAATATTTACTCTAAATTCTTCTCTTAATAATAAAATATCATCCATATGATTTTTTAAATTATAAACTGGTGCCTTAATTCTCTCTTCGTCCTCTAAGAAATCTCTATTATTATAATATGGTGACGAGGAACCCGAATTTGTTGGTAATGATCCTAATGAACTCATTCTGCTAAATGATCCTTGTGATGAGCTTAATGAAATTGAACTGCTACTTCTTGTGGCTAATGGTCTAGGAATTCCTCCACTAATATTAATGTTATTTTTTTCTGAATTACCAATTTGATTTGTGCTTTCAACTGATCCCATTATATCACTATTTTTTTTACTATTAATATTTAATGCTGTTTTTATATCTGTTTTTATTATTTTTTCTTTGGCTCTATTAAATAATTTATTCTTGTTAATAATTTTATAATTTGTATAAAAACGACTATGTTTGTTTTTGATGATGTCAAATGTAGTGTGGCTGGTTGTTTTGGTATTTGTGGTTGTTATTAATGAACAACGATATAAATTTGATTTATTAAAAACAATAATTTTTGATTTATTATTAAAATTTATATATTCACTATTTTAAAATATATATCTAAGAAAAAATAATAATATAAAAATTTAAATAAAAATATTAAATAATTTAAAAAAATTAAAAAAAAAAATTAAAAAAAAAAATTAAAAAAAATTAAAAAAAAATTAAAAATAAAAATAAAAATAAAAATAAAAATAAAAATAAAATAAAAAAAAAATAAAATAAAAATGGTGTTGTGTGGATAATTGGTGTGTGTGTGTGTTTTTTTTGTATATATATGTATATATTTTTTTTAAATATAACAATATAAAATTATTTAATTATTTTTAATTTAATTTTAATATAAATAAATTTTGTTTAATTAATTAAAAAATAAAATAAAAATAGATAAAAAATATAAATAAATAAATAAAAAAAATAAAAAAAAAAGGAAACTATTTTTTTATTAAAAAATAAAATTAATATAAAAATATTACATTATTTTTTGAATTTTTTTTTTTTTGGATATTATTTTTTTTTTTTTTAGAATGTACTTTTGCATTTATGAGCCGCACAAAATCAATAACGGTGTGCATGTGTGGGTGATTAAAATGTGATTTTGTGATTGATTTTTGGAATTTGTTGATATTTTAAAAAATAAAAAAAAGATATAAAAAAT
>NW_003519945.1:0-11668 GCF_000190715.1 Dictyostelium purpureum | reverse complement strand
ATCACCACTACAACTATTGTCTTTTCATTAAATATATTTATTCCACCTTTTTATAAGCTCGCTTTGTTTTTGCTTTTTTTTAATAATTTTTTTATAATAGTTACAAAACACCAACGTTATATTTATACAAAAAGAAAAAAAGAAAAAAGAAAAAAGAAAAAAAATAAAAAAAGCTATTAATAACTTCATCCTATATCATATAATATTTTTATTATAATTTGTCTTTAATAATGTTAATTTAATAATACATACTCACATCTCACCTAAATCTTTGTTAAAAAAAAAAAAAAAATTAAAAATAATAATTTGTATAACTATTATATCACTCACTAACAGTGGGCTATGATAAATAGATGATTAACAACACATAACAATAATAATAAAAACTGTTCACCTTAATTTTAATTATATATATATCCATATATGTGTGTGTAATACAAAAGTACAAAAATAACAATATACCACCCAAGAAATAATATATTTTAACAACTTCAAACACTCACACACAAATTCAAAAAAAAAAAAAAAAAACAACACACAGATATACATATCCTCTGTATATCTAACATACCCAAACACACACCAACAAAACACAAAGAAACTATTTTAAAAAGAAAAAAAAATAAAAAAAATAAAAGAAAAGAGTAATCACAACAACAATAACAATTGCCATTTCCATATTTAAATTTTGATTTTTTTTTTTTTTTCTTTTTTTCTTTCTTTTTTTCTTTTTCCATTTATAATTATTTATTTGTTTAATTTTTTAATTTTTTTTTTTTAATCAATCATTCTCAATATAGTTAAATTAAATTTAATTGTGTTACTATATAAAATTATATACATATATATTTATATATAAATAACATTAACACACTTAACACAAAAAACACACTCACACAAACACACTATTTTAAAAATAAATATTAATATATATATAAATAATATATAATTATATATAAAATAAAAATAAAAAATAAATACTAATCATTTATTTTAAAATTTTTTTTTTTTTTTATCATTTTTTTAAAAATAAAAATTAATACAACATATTAACATATTAATATAACAAATAATAATAATATTTAATATATCTCTATTATTTTTATTTTTTTATTTTTTTTTGCCATATACATTAAATTCAATTCTTTTAGTATTTTTTTTGTATTATTATTAAAAAAAACGAGTAAGTAAAAAAAAAAAAAAAAAATTTTAAAAAAAATATATCAAAAACTAATTTTTTTTTTTTTTTTTTTTTTTTTTTTTAATTTTTTTTAATTTTTTTAATTTTTTTTTTTTATTTACCCTTGGGGAAACTATCTATTTGGAAATTATAATTTTTAGAAAGATTTTGATAGTCATTTTTTTTCTTTTTAAAAAAATTTAATAATTGTTTAATATAATTGTACAACACAAACAACAACAAAAACACAAACAACAACAAAAAACATTATATATTAACAACACATAAAAAAACTGATAAATAATAGATTTTTTTATAATAAAACATTTTCTATAATAATAATAATATTGTAATAACATAATATAATATAAAATATATTATTATTTTTATACACCTTATAAATTAAATATTTTTATATAAAGCACACTCACATTAAATTTAATATAAACACACATATATACATATACATACAGAAATGAGATTCAAATGCTTTGGATCAGAAGAAACTGAAACCAGTTCAAAAATTGATAAAAGTATCGAAACCGACAGAAGAAAACTTAGAAAGGATGTAAAATTATTATTATTAGGTCCAGGTGAATCTGGTAAATCAACTATTTTTAAACAAATGAAAATTATTCAAGAAGATGGTGGTTATAGTGTCGAAGAACTTTTAGAATATCGTGCATTCGTTTATTCAAATTGTATTTCACAAATGGAAGCTTTATTAACTGCCTCTGCCAAATTAAATATTGAATTAGAAGTCGAAAATAAAGTAGGTAGTATTATTTTTTTTAAAAAAATATATATATATAAAAAACCGAAAATTTAATAACTAAATCGGGATCAAATCGCGAAATCGTAAATAATATATTAATTATTTTTTATTTTTTTTATTTTTTTTTTCATAATATTAGACCAGAGCAGCCAATGTTTTAAGAAGAACTATTGGTAATGAACCATGGACTTTATTAGCCGCTGACATTAAACACCTTTGGGAAGATAAGGGTATCAAAGAAACCTACGCTCAAAAAGATAAACACTTCCAATTAAATGATTCAGCAGCATAGTAAGTATTTTATTTTATTTAATTTTATTATTCATCAATAGTTTACTAATTTTTAATTAAAAGTTTCTTTGATAATATCGACAGATATATGAGAGAAGATTTTGTACCAAATGAACAAGATGTTTTAAGATGTCGTGTTAGAACAACTGGTATTCAAGAATCAGAATTTACTTTTGATAAGATTAGATTAAAGATTGTCGATGTTGGTGGTCAAAGATCTCAAAGAAGAAAATGGATTCATTGTTTCGATTGTGTTACTGCTGTAATTTTTGTTGCTGCTATGAGTGACTACGATCAAGTACTCAGAGAAGATGAATCAGTAAACAGAACCAGAGAATCATTAGCTCTCTTCAAAGAAATTGTAAATTGCGATTACTTTAAAGAAACTCCAATCGTTTTATTCCTCAACAAAAAAGATCTTTTCAAGGAAAAATTAAAGAGAGTTCCACTCCAATCCTGTTTCTCTGATTACACTGGTCCAAATAAATATAAAGATGCTGCCATGTTCATACAATCACAATACCTTGCTCAAGGTCCATCACCACGTACTATCTATACCCATGCAACTTGTGCTGTTGATACCGAAAATATTAAATTTGTTTTTAGAGCCGTAAGACAAACTATTTTAAGTCAAGCTTTAGAACATTTCTAAAGAAAAGAAAAAAGATTTTTTTTAATTTCTTTTCTTTTTTTTTTTAATATAAATGATATATCAACAAAACATTTTCATAAAATATTTTTTCATTAATAATAGTTTATAAAATCATTACCGCCTCACCCACGTCAATATAATATAGTCTTTCCTCATTCCTCATCTCACTTTCATCCTCAACAAAACCCCCATGTAATAATACAAAAGGGCATACTCAAGGTCAAGTAAATTTACATTTATCCTTTTTTTTCCGCTCCGAACTTTTTTTTTTCCAATATAGTTAATAATATAATTAAATAATAATAACAACAACAACAACAACAACAACAACAACAACAACAATAATAAACACATTTTCTCAAATATATAGCCAAATAAACTAAACAAATAATTTTTTTTTTAAAAAAAAAAAAAAAAAAAAAAAGAGAAGAAAAAAAGTTATTCAAATTTGCTGTTTCAATTTTCAATATCAAACTTCATATATTTTTATAGTCATTTTTAAATAAAATTTAAATCTATTGTATATTATAAAAAAAATAAATAAAAAAACAATAAAAAAAAAATAAATTAGTAAATTATTTTTAATTACTAAAAAATACTTTTTTTCTTTTTCCTTTTTTTTTTTTTAATAGATAATTATGAGTGCAATTTTTTTATTTATTTTTTATCTTTTTTTTTTAAAAAATACAATTCTTTTACAAATACAAAAGTTTTTTTAATAGAAATACAATGTTTTTAATTAATTGGAGTTTGGTGAAAATGAATTATGGGGGTTTGCCTGGAGCTTTTTTGGAGACTTGATTATCACTAAAGACAATTAAAGTTGCTTGGTTTGAAGAGTGACTTGTTACAACAGAGTCAGATTTCTTCATTGAAGAGTTAAAACTAAGGTTGGATAAAGCAGCTTTTTAATGATGAAATTAATATTTATAATTAACTTGTAGTTCTATAAAAAATAATATACATACAGAATAATGTCATTTTATTTTATTTTATTTTATTTTATTTTATTTGTTTGATTAAATTATATGTTTGTTGAATGAATTATAATTTTTTTTTTTTTTTGTTTTTATATTCAAAAAAATTTTATAAAATTATAAAAATTATAATTAAAATAAAAAAAATCTATAGTTCATCAAATTTCAACTGTTTTTTTTTAATTTTGATTTTATTATTTGAAAGGAGTGGTGTATTAAACAAAAAAATAACATCAAACTTGATTTTAAAATTAAAATTCGAAAAAATTTTATTTTTGTGAACACTTTGGTGTGTTAAATTTTTTTTTTTTTTATAACCGACATCAAAATATGAGATTATCTTTGTGGATGTTATAATTTTTAATAAAAATAAAATGGATGGTCTAAATTTAAACTTTTTTTTTTTTTTTTGATTTTAAAGAAAAAACATGTAATTTTTTATCTTATTATTTATTAATTATTTTTTTATACACAGAATTTAATTGATTTGAGATAACAATCATATTTAAATTTTCTTTTAAAAAATAATATATTTTGTTGTCATATAAAAAATCGTGATTTAGGTTGGAAAGATAAATTGTTTTTAATGATTCAGGGATGTTTGAATGGTTTATGTTTGACAGGTTTTTGGGTTTATATTTTTCGTTTATTAGTAAATATTCGAGCTGGCTTGGTAACCATTGTGAATCAGGTTGGATTTTCGGTAGTTGATTAGTGTACAGAACTTTTAAACCACTTGGAAAAATATCGGAAGAAAGAGGGTACCTTGATATTAGTTTTAGTGACACAAGTGTTTCTGGTAATGAGGATTCATCTAACTGTTTTCTGTATTCAATTAGTTCTAGATTTAACAGTGATTTTGGAAAGATTTCTTTTTGGATCGGTTTTCTATAGCAGTTCAAAGTAATTGATGTAAGGTTTTCTAAATTTAATAGTATGTCGTCATTTAAACTAAAATGTCCATAGTTTGAGTGGATTTTAATTGATTTGAGTGTGGGTGGGAATAATGCTTGCTCTATTTGAGTATCTGGACCAAACAGGTTTATTTTTAAAGTATTGATTGAGCTAAATTTAATCCTAGAGTTTATAAAATCTAAATTTCCCTCTTTAATAAATAATACTTTTAGTTTTTCTAAATTGCTTTCACATATTATGTCATGATCTAAAGATTCAATTTTGTTTTTATTTTCTTGAAAAAGAGAGCTGAGTGTACTATTAAGTTCTAATTTTTTTAAATTATTAAAACTGGTTGTTTTAAAAAAATTAAACTGATAGTGATTTAATCTATTTTGTAGTGATTGATGTTGCGGGAGAGGAGCTAAATTGAACATTGAGGAGTTATTTGATATTATTGAAATCTTTGATAGATTTGGGTTTCTATTATTAAAATCTATAGAGTTGTTTTTGAAGTAGTTATTTGAGATGATGAGGTTATTTAATGATTTTGGTAATTTGAAAATGTAGTTGTCGCCCAAATATGAATACATTTCAAGTGATTCGATGGAATTCGGAAATAGGAGGTTGTTTTCACCATCTTCATTAGCTGGTTCACTAAAATTGCCCATGATTGAAAATTTTTTTAATGTTTTTGGTAAAAGACCTTGAAAAGGTTGATTGAAATCATTACCCAGAGATAATTTTAATAGGTTGTGAGGTAAATAGTCAATTGGCTGGTTAAAATTAGTTCCAAATACTATCGACTCTAAACTTTGGGGAAGGGTGTTTGGAAGAATAGGCTGGTTATAGTCAATATTGAAGGTCAAACACTTTAGCGTTTGAGGAAGAGTGTTAGGTTCAATGATAGAGTTGAAACCTAAACCTAGTGTTAATTTAGTTAAGCCATTTGTAGGGAATATGCTTGTAGTGGGTGAGTATGATAGTCCTTGATTGGTGTCTAAAAATTCAAAAATAATGTTTGTTACTTTAGGTGTAATTACATCATTATGTAGCGGAACTGTTGTCTCTTGGAAAATTATTGTATCTATATTACAAAACTCTTCTAAAAGCTCTTTTATTTCGTTATTTAACAAATCTTCTTGAAATATGGTAATTGATTCGATTTGCTGAAATGGTTTTAAGTACCTCAGTACCTCTAATAAATATTGATAACTTTGTTTCTTGATATCATATATCACAATTGATTTTATATATTCTAAAATTTCATTATTTTTTATTACCTCTAATGTGTTTTGATTTAAGTGTATATATTGGCTGTATCTGAAACAATTATATAGTTTTAAATAGTTTTTGATTTTTGTTTGAAGGTATATATTATTCCATATTTTCTTGAAAGTGCCATAGTTATTATTGTTATTGGTATTATTGGTATTATTATTATTATTATTCATAAATATTAATATTGATGTTGATATCTATGCTTTTATTATTTAAATATTATTTTATTATTTGTTAATTGTAAAAAAAATTAATGAAAATGAAAAAAAAATGAAAAAAACTTTTTAATTTTTAATTTTTTTTTTTTAATTTTGGAATATATTTATTATAATTTATTTTTTTCTAGAAAGGTTATTTTTTTTTTTACCATTCTGATGGTTTAAAATTTACAAATTGGACACCTGATTCGTGTCTTTCGTTTCTAAATAAATGGAAATAGACAGGATATAAAACACGAGAGGCACCATCAATTTCTTTTAATGGTGGTGGACGTGAGGGAATACCAATGGGTGAATTTGGCATCATGTCAGAGACCCAACCTGTATCGCAACCTATTACATAAATATTTTTCTTTTCAAATTGATAAGCAATTGATTTTGTGAGCATATTTAAACTTGCTTTTGCCATATTTGTATGACAATGGAATCCTGACATTGCATTTGATTCGTGATTGATATTACCTTCTGGACTTGTAACATTAACAATAACACTCCAATCAGGTCTAGCCATTTTGTTTTTTGCTTCTAAATATTTCTCTTTGGTTTCATTGCTCATTTTTGAAATGATTTCTTCATCATTTTTATTTAGACCCATGTGGGAGCTTAGTTGGTTGATTAACATAAATGGAACTGTATTATTAATTAATTGTACCTCTAGCATTTCACTAAAAAAAAATTAGAATCTGTCTTTTTTCTTTACTAAAATATATTTTAGTATTAATAATAAATTTGTTTTTACTTACGCAGTTGTAATCTCTTCTACAGTTGAGTTCCATGTATGCTTTGTACGTAAATCTAATTGTTGACCATGAAGGTCCATTTTACCAGTTGGGAATAAGGATTCATCAATCTCATCTTCATCATCTTTGGTAACAACTGATTCGACAATATCTATTGAGCTCTTTGAATTTTTGTTAAATAAAAGTAATTCTTTACCATTGTTGTCGTCATTATTATTATTATTATTATTATTATTATTACTATTATTTTTGATAGTATTCATATTTATATTTTCTATTTTTGATAAAATATTTGGTGGTAGTTTATCAAATGATGAAATTATAGTCTTTTCGTTAAATAATAAATTGTGATAGTAGGCCCTTGGGTAACGAATTGTTTGTGCTGCATTGTTAATTAAAATATCGATTCTAGAAAATTCTTTTTTGACAGTATCAATAAATTGTTGAACTGATTGCAGGTTTCTAAAGTCCACACCATATATATATAGATTTGAGAAATTATCAGGCTGAATATTCTTTTTAAATTGTTCGTAAGCTGAGGCGGGGAATCTAGTTGTAATAATAACTTTAAAACCAGATTCTAATAGGTGTTTTGCAATTTCATAACCTATTTTAATTCTTCCTCCTGTAACAATGGCCACCTTATGATTGAGTGCAGCTTTGGCATTTGGTATATCAGAGTAAGAGAATGCATTGGTTTTATTTATATTATTGTATCTACAAACTGGGCATACTCTAGTGGATGTATCTTCAAGTGGTTCTTTACAAATATAGCATTTGAATTTAAGATTTGATGCTAAAGCATTTACTTTAATATTTTTGAATCTCCATTCACATGGAAGGATTTGAATAATATCTTTTTTGGGATCAGGATCCAACATTGAGCTCTTAAAATATGAACTGTTTCTATAAGAGTAAATATCGATTGCCTCTAAAATTTCATGAAATTCTGTCTCTGGTCCATATGGGAAATGGAAGATGGAGCTTGCTTCGTTATAGCTTGAAACAATGAATTTTGGTCTTGAGAATGCATCAGTGGGTATGTATGTTAAAATATTGTCATAGAGGTCCTGGTCCATATCGCATCTTGGTTTATGAACACAGTTTTCAAAGCAAATGCTATTGAAGCCACGTAAGCAGTACTTGTAAAGTCTATCATTGTCTTCGAGGAAAATTGAGGGAGGAACCATATTTAATCTCTTGTTAAATGCGTTGATGGTACGGGGTAAAACATAAACATTGTCACCATTATAAGCAGTGCACGAGCAGTCCAAGTCGTAGAATAAAATTAAATCTTCAATGGATCTAATAAAGAAGATCATTAGTTGTATTGGTCTGTAGGGGTACTCTGATACAATAGTTATTGAGTTTTGGGTTCTAACGAATTTAAAATCGAGGCCTTTCTTGCTGATCATATTTTCTCTAATTTTTTTGGAAACCTCTTCTATTTTCTTTTTACCTTCTTCTATAGTTGGAGCAATAAAGAACAAATCGATATCACCTTTCATATATGGTGAGCTTCCTCCGTGGTAGTGGTTGAATAAATCGTCATAGAATGAATGATATGGTTTTAAATAGTTAAATATTAATTGGGCAGCATCCATTGGCAAACCTGAGTGATTTGATAGCACACGGTAGATGTTTAAAAGCTCCAAATATTTCTTGATTAGTGGCTTTGGTAAACTACTTAAGCACGATGTTACAGAACCACCCGATGCAATAACCTTGGTTTTATCTTCACCATTGCCCCATTCTATTCCATCTAGAATGTTGTTTGAGTAGACTTTAAAGCACTCTTTGAATAGTTCCAGAGATGGTGTAATTGACCAGTCACCAACTTTATTATAACCAATTTCTTTTTCCAACTTCGATCCATCTGTATAGTTATTATAATCTATGAGTGGATGGGTGGTTTCATATTTAGTAACCTTTTCCCTTGTAAATAATTGTTTATCTGCAAGGTTGTGTTTGATTAAAATTGATTCCTTTTTAAAGTGATTATAAACTTGGATTAATTGTGTTGGTGGTTTAATTGTTTCATCATTATATTGCTTGGTGATTGATTGTGGTATTGAAATATCTACTGGATTAATCTGATAGTGTTTTAAATAAAATTTTTGAATTATTTTAATGTCTTTTTGAATAAATGTATTATTTACTATTGACGATTTATAAACTTTAATTAGTAATTTAATTGATTTCTTTTTATATCTTTCATAATTTTTTTCTTTATCATTTTCATCTTTATTCTTTTCATCATCATCTTCATCATTTTCATCATCATCTTCATCACTTTCATTATCTTCGTTATCTTTCATTGATTCGCTATCATTTTCATATTCACTTTTTTGACTTTTTAAAATTTCTATTAATTGTTGGGTGATTATTAAATAGTTGAGTTTATTTTCAATTGCACATTCTCTAACCATATACCAAAAAAATAAAGCTGGATATTTATGTTTGATTCTGAGTGATTTTGGGAAATCTAAAAGTTTTTTAATATTATTATTTTTTAAATTTATATCATTTTTGAAACAATCTTTAATATGATTTACTATTGATTCTGTAAAATCTCTTTCAAAAAATGTTTTCATTTTATGAAATTTAAAATTATTATAATAGTAATAATAAAACAATTATTTATTAGTGTGTTGTGGAAAAAAAAAAAAAGCAATGAATAAAAAAAAATAATAAAATAAAAATATAAAAAAAAAAAAAATATTAAAAAATCAAAATTTGATTATTTTAAAATTTTTTCTTAAAAATATCTTTAAATAATTTAGAATAAAAATTTAGAAGAAAAATAATAAATACTAATAAATTATTTTATTATAATTTTACATAATGGTTTAAAGTAATCCAAAAATAAAATAGTTCTTTAAAGAACTTTAGCACTAACACCAATACCGAGGATACCTAAAAGGTTAGCAAAAATGTTAACATCAGCAAGATGAGCATTATTGTTTTTAGCAAATGATGCAGAGTCAGAAGAAGCAGTATAGTTTGAAACACCAGTTTGTTTAAATGATGAACTTTGAACTGAACCGAGACTTGAAATAGCAGCTTTTTATTATTACAATTTTATATTAATAAATATTTCTTTTTATAAATAAATATTATTATACATACCAATAATTGACATTTTTATTTTTTTTTAATTGTTTTTTGTTTAATTAAATTGAATGAAAATAAAAAAATAAATTTGTTAAATTTATAGTTTTTTAATTTTTAATTGTTATTTAATATTAAAAACAATTCGGTTTATCTGTGTGATTGTTTATTATTGTTTGAAATCTTCATTTATATAAATTAGGCAAAATCTAATTTTAAATCTTGTTTATTATAAAATGTTTAAAAAAAAAATAAACCAAAAAAAAAAGTGTTAATCTTTAAGGCAAAATAAAGAATAAAAATGGGGTGATTATGAGTGATTGTGGGTGATTGTGAATGAGTGGGTGTGTTTAATTAACCGATGTGATTGTATAAAATAAAAACCTTATTGTGAAATAAAATTCATAAGAAACATCAACAAATTTAAAATTAATACATAACAATTATTTAAAAAGAAGCGCTAAAATTAAAAAAATAAAAAATGAAAAAAAGTATTAAATATAATTTTGGAAAATATAAATAAATATTTATTTATGATTTTAGAAGTACAACATCTTTTTTTTTTAAAAAAAAAGTGAGAGTTTAAAGAACTTTGGCGCTAACACTTAAACCGAGGATACCTAAAAGGTTGGCTAAGATATTAACATCAGCAAGATGAGCATTATTGTTTTTAGCAAATGATGGGTTTGATGAGGATGAGTTTGAAGCAGTCATTTGTTTATATGATGATGAGCTTTGAACTGAACCAAGATTTGAAAGAGCAGCTAAATTTTTAAATTTTTTAAAAAAAAAACTTTTAATAAATTTTATTTAATTATATTAATATATTAATATTTATATTTACAAATAATTGTCATTTTAATTGTTAGTTTATTTTATTGTTTGTTTGTTTGAATGAAAAAAAAAAAAGAAATATTTTTTCAATTTATACAAAATTTTTTTATTTTTTTTTTATTTTTTATTTTTATAAAAAATTTTAATAAAGTATTTTAATAAATGATTTAATAACTTAGATTTTATATAATCTTCATTTTAATGCATATGTTATATTTAAAATCTTGTTTAATCTTGGTTTTTTCATAAATTTAATTAATTAAAACTAAAAAAATATTTAATGGGGTGTTGGTTAAATTTGTAAAAAATATTTTTTATCTACATGTTTTAATTTGGAAATAATAGTGTGTGGGTTATAAAAGGTTAATGGTTTTCATTTTTTTGTGTTTAAAATATATTTTGTGATTGTATTGAAGATAATAATATTTATTGTAAAATGAATATAGAATATTCTATATACTTGAAACATATAATAATAAAAAAATTCAAACTATTCTAACCTGTCAATCTATTAATTTTTATTGAATCATTCATTACTAAATATATATTATCAACATATTTTATATTAGTTTAATTTTAAATTATTATAATAAAACCCAACAAACAAGAATTTATTGATTTTTTATTTGTTTTTTTTTTAGTATAAAATGGTTAGTTTTTTTTTTAAATAATCATTCAATTCAAAACAAATAAACAAATAAACAAATAAAAAATG
>NW_003519944.1:0-11734 GCF_000190715.1 Dictyostelium purpureum | reverse complement strand
AATAGTTTCTTTATAAGAAGAGCCAAAAGGATAGTAAATAAAAATACAATTAATCTATCAATTTGAATGGTGGATTGATTGAAAAAGGTTCTTTGTTGTTGAACAATATTTTGATTATTTACAATGTTTTGGTTATTATTATTTATATCGTTATTTCTATTTTTAATTTCATTTGTTGGATTTTGATCCTTATTTAATACCGCTATATTATTATTATTATTATTATTATTATTATTATTATTATTATTATTATTGTTGTTAGTATTATTAAAACTATTGCTTTCCTTGACCATGCCTGCAATTGGAGCATTTAATGGAATTGCTAAATTTTGACCAATTGTAATGTTTGGTGGTGTAGAAGATAAATCCATTGGTTCTAAAGTTTCTATAGTTTCTTCTTCCTCTCTTTGTTCCTCTTCTTTATTATGATTATTGTTTTCGTTTATTTTATCATCGCTATTATTTACATCTTTAACCTCCTCAGTTTTAATATTATTATCTATTTCATTATTGATTTCAAATGGCTTTGGTTCGCTATTTAAACTTGTTGTGGTTGTTGTAGTTGTAGTTGTGGTTGTTGTAGTTGTTGTAGTTGTATTATTATTTACAATTGGTTCACCTAAAGCAAAACGATTATGTGAGTTACATCTTGAGCATTTCCAATCAATTGATTTCTTTGCCAAATCTTTTCTTTCTGCAGACGAAAGATCCAATGCACCTATTGCACCTTTTCCTTCGGTTGGCATAAAACCAATTAATGCTACTAATACAGTTCTTACTAAAATATAATTTAATTATTAATAAAATTAGAAAATACACTATTTAAAAATAATGGGTTATAAAATTCTTACTGCTCCATGATGGTTGCCAATGCTCTGGATGGTGGGCTGAAACAGTTAAACAAATCTTTACATCTGTTTCAAATCTTCCATTTGGTGTTAATAATACAAAATTAGGTGGTTTGAATGGATAGTCTGAAGGAAGAATAATTCTACCATGATAAATACCACCACTAAAATCTGAATCTTGAGGGCCTCTTATAGTAAAATGCCATTCAAAAATATTATCCTAAATGAATAAAAACAAAAATTAATATTTGAAGGTATAGTTATTATTTTTATTTAATTATTTTATTTATTTTATTATTATTCATAATATTATTGTTGTTGCTATTGTTATTGTTATTGCCATTGTTAATGCTATTGCTATTGCATTCCTATTTCTATTTATTTTATTATTGTTAAAGCTATAGTATTTATTTAAATTAATACCTCTAAAGGATAGGCCTTATAATCTGTATTTGTGTCATTTTTTAGTTCTTGAATTTCCCTTAAAATTCTTTTTATTGCTGGATTGTTTGGATTACATCCGTTCATTTTGAAATTATTCTAAAACTATTAAATATAGGTTGAGTTTTATTGAATCCTTTAAAATAATTATATATTCTAAATAATGGTTATATTGAAAAAAAATTCAAAAAATAAAAAATAAAAATTTTTAAATTAAAAAAAAATTTTAAATAAAAAATAAAAAATAAAATAAAATAAATAAATTTTTTTTTTTTTTTTTTTTTTTTTTTGTTTATTTATTTATTCTTAAGTACAGTTGTTTGAAGTTTAAAAATATCAATATTTATAATACAAGGTTTTTTTTTTTTTAAAAAAAAAAAATAAAAAAAAATTAACTTTTATTGGTTGGTGACGAGGATCCAGTCTGGGAAAAAATCTTTTTTTTTTTTTTTATAATATTACCAGATTTATACTTTTTTTTTTTTTTCAATTTAAATTAAAAAAGATTTAAATTTATTTGAATATTCGCATTTGAAGGATTCTCGGTCACTTTTACTGATGGCATTACCTCTTAGGTCTAAGTCGTCTATGGAACCTTTTAAACATGATTGGATGATTAGATGAGCGGTCGGAGTTGTTAATTGATTTCTTGCTAAATTAAGGATTTTAAGGGTTCTGGTGTTGCTAAGACAGTTTAAGATTTCATCTAATTTTTCATCACCAGATATTTCATTATCGGAAAAATTTACAATGGTTATTTTTGATTTGGTGATGGCCTGTAATAAAATTGATAATCTAAAACTATTTAATTTCGTGTGTCTAAGTATAAACTCTTTAATATATCCATTTCTTTTTTTAATTCTACTATCATTATTATTATTATTATTATTATTATTATTATTATTATTATTATTATTATTATTATTATTATTATCAGTACAATTATTTCCTTCTTAATATTTTGATATTAAAGTTATTGTTTTATCATCTGTTTGATTAGAGCTGATATTTAAAATCCTTATTTTGGAGTTTTCTATTACTTGAAATATTGATTTGATTTTTTCTTCAGAGAAAATATTAAACTCTATACGTAATAATCTAACATTGGACTTCATAAGATAGGGTCTAATAGTACAATAGCCCAAAGGGTCAAAGCCAAATTTAAAGTAAACAGCCTCAATTTGATTATTTGTAAAATAATGGTTTTCTTTGGACAGCCATCTACATAAAAGTTTACACCTGTTTATTTGCTTGGTATTTTCGTAAAGATATTTAAATTGATAATGGATATGTTTAATGCACCCGATGGCATATTTGCACCATTGTCTACAAACTAATGAAACTGTATTAAAAGATTTACTTGGGAAAGTAATATCGACTGCATATTGAACAATCTTTAAAACTACTATATCTGGTAATATTATTTTTTTATTATTACCATTTGAATGTAAAATTTCATTGGTTGAAATTAATTCCGAATTTTCACCGCAATTATTTTTTGATATTTTATTTTTTGATATTTTAATTTTTTTATTTTTTTGATTACTATTTTTTTTACCATTTTTATTATTATTTAATTTATTTACATTATTTTTTTTGTAAGTGTTACCGATAGATTCTATCTGTTGTTTATCATTTAAATCTATTTTTATTAAATTATTTATAAATATATTCTTCTCTACAGAAGAAGATGATGGAGTATTTCCCATTTTAATATTAAATTATTTATTATTGTTATTATTGTTAGTATTGAAATTATTATTATTATTAGTATTATTTATAATTTTATTAATATATAAAATTTGTTTTGGATTATTTTAATATGATATACACTAATGTGGAAAAAAACAAAAATTTATATTATTATTGATACTTAATGATTTAATTAAAAAAAAAAAAAACCAAATAAAGATAACTAATAAATCAATTATCTATTAGAAAAAATATGTACATTAAAGTTATGTATTTGAAAAATTTAAAGATATCTTTTTTTTTATTATTATTAATTTTTTTTGATAATACAATGTATATGTGTGTGTGGATAATTTAAATATATTACATGTATGTGGGTGTGTGAGTGAGTGAGTGAGTGAATGTTTTTATTCTTTTTAAAATGGATATATACAATTAAAAAAATTATAAAAATAAAAAATTTATGAAAAATAAATTAAAAAAAAATAAAATATTTTTTTAAAATCTCATAATCAAATGATTATTTTCTTTTTTTTTTTTTTTTCTTTTCATTTTTTTTCATTTTTTTTTTCATTTATTTTTAAAAGTATATATTATATATTAAAATAGTGGTTTGGATATTATTAGGGGGTGTGTTATATTTATTAGTGTGGTGTTAATCAAAAATTCAAAAATTATATTTTGTGTAAAAAATAAAAAAGAAAATAAAAAAAAGAATAAAACTTAACCAACATAAAAGGTAAAAATTTATAAATTTTATTTTTTTATTTTTTTTTTTAAAAATAAATATATTTTGTTTATTAATATAAATAAATATATTATGTACTATAATAATTATTGTAATTTCTAAAAATTGGTTTTTATTTTGTTTTTATACTTTATTATTTAATACAACAACATTATAAAATAGAACACACATATTTTTCATTCATTGAAATTAAATCAAAAAACAATAATTATAATTTTTTTTCAAATTATTTTTTTTTATTTTTTTTTTATTTTTTATTTTTTTTTTTTAATTTTTTAAAATTTTTTTTTAAAATTTTTTAAAATTTTTTTTTCTTAATTGTGTAATAGAACGATTATTCTCTATTTAATTTATATTTTTTTAAAAAATAAACAATAAAATTAAAATAATAAAACTTTTTTTAAAATATCACAAACAAACTCCAAATAAACACAATAAGTAATATTTATAATTTTAAATATTTTATTATTTTCACCACACACAAACACACACCAAAAAATAAATAACATATTTATATATAAAATACATTAAAAATAACCACCCAAAAAGATAATTAATTTTTAATTTTTTTTTAAATATTATAAACAGAACTGGGACAGAGAAGAAAAAAAGGAAAAATAATCGATATCAATAATAATAATAATAAATAACAACAATAACAATTGGAATAAATATTGTTTACATGTATACTTTTTAAAAAAAAAAATCTGGATATATAAATATATTATTTATATAATAGAAATTTATTTATTATAGTTGTATTAATAAAAATAGTAATATTAAACCAATTAGAATTAAAAAACTAACAAAAAAATAAATAATTTTTTAACAACTAATTAAATAATAGTATAGTTTAATAATATATTAGTATATTACAGTAAACTATAGTAATAGAATAATAATACATATAATAATAAAAAATGAAGAGATTCTTTCAGAATCTCTTTAAAAGAAAAGAGGTTCAAAATAATACTTCAAATAAACCTACAGGAACAACAACTCCACAAAGTAGTACACCTCAAAACAATACAAATCCTCAAAACAATACAAGAAAAGAACAACCACAACAAACAGCACCAACAGTAACTACAGCTCCATCAACAACAACAAACAATACAAATACAAATACAAATACAAACAATACAGCTAATCCACAACCATCTCAACAAAACACTAATAATAATAACAATAATAATAATAATAATAATAGTAACAATGTTTTTACTCCAGGTGTAATTTCACCAAAACTAACTTCACCACCAGAAAGTCCAAGACCGCAAAATAATACCACTACACCACAAACGAATAATACACCAAATGCAGCAACTCCAAATAAAACAAATACACCAAATTCACCAAGCACTACTGCCTCACCTTCAAATACAACAAATAATAATAATAATAATAATAATAATAAAACAGATGTTAGTATTAATCATACTAGTAGCGAACAATCTTTAAATAATGTAAACAATAATAATAAAGAAGCAGAGAAACCAAAAGGTCCAACACCAAACGATTATACTCCATTAGATTTTGTGGACTCATCTCCAAAAATCGATTCTGCACAACCAAAAAGAAAAGCATCGGGTCCACCAGAAATTTTACCAGAAGAAATCGATCGAACTGATTTCCTTGGTCAAGGTTCATTTGGTTCTGTATATAAAGGTAAATGTCGTGGTCAAGAAGTAGCTGTAAAAATTCCAAGAAAGCAAAAGCTTAGTTTATATGAATTAACAAGTTTCAGACATGAAGTTAAAATCATGAGGTAATCATCAATTTTAAATATATTTTTAAAAAAAAAAAAAATTATTAATTTTTTTATTATACTATTAAAGTAAAATTTTCCATCCAAATGTAGTATTATTTTTAGGTGCATGCACACAATCAGGCAAAATGCAAATTGTTACAGAACTTTGTCAAACCGATTTAGAAAAACTTCTTCATAATGATCGTACAAAGAAAGAATTTACCTTATTTAGAAGAATGCAAATGGCTAAAGATGCAGCTTTAGGTATGAATTGGTTACATGGAATTACAAGAATTGTTCATAATGATTTAAAAACAGCAAATCTTTTAGTTGATATTAATCTTAGAGTTAAAGTAACTGATTTTGGTTTTAGTCAAATTAAAGAGGGTGAAGAGTTTCAAGATAAAGCAGCTAAGGGAACTCGTATGTATTTTATGACTAATAATAATAATGATTGCAACTAATATTAATTTTTTATTTTTTATTTAAATTTTTAGCATTATGGATGGCTCCTGAAGTTATGATGGGTAATCCATATAATGAAAAAGCAGATGTTTATAGTTTTGGTATTATTTTATGGGAAATTTTAACAAAAGAGGCACCATATTCACATCATAAAGATTACGATATTTTCTTCAACGCAATTTGTCACGAAAGAGAAAGACCACCAATTCCAATTGATACACTTCCAAGTTTACGTCATTTAATTCAAATTTGTTGGGATCACAATCCACAAAACAGACCATCATTCAGCGAAATTCTTTTTAGACTCAATGAAATTCTTATCGATTGTGCAATTGATCTTGATGATGGCAGAAAATTCTGGAAAGATTACTTTTTAGTTCCAAAACAAGAATTACAAGAAGAGGTAGAATGGGCAGATTTTGAAAAAACTTTAAAACAAATTCATAAACAACCAAACTTTGACTATTCACCATTAAAAGAGCTTTTAGTTCAACAATCACATCAAACCGTTCAAAAAACCAAACAAGTAGTTACCATGGATAGATTTGATAAAGTAGCAAAATGGTTTGGACCATTCTACGATCCAAATACCGAAATTATTGAAAATATAAATAAACTCTCTGCAAAAGTTTGGTTCCATGGTGATATTGGCAGAGAACAAGCCACCTCTAGATTATCAAAATCCCCAGAAGGTTCTTTCTTAATTAGATTGTCCTCAACTGAACCAAAGACCTGTCCATTCACTTTATCAATGAAAAATAACCAACACCGTAGAATTCAATTAATCGATGAAAATAATTTTACTGGTTTCAAAATTCAAGGTAAAACTGCAGTTTACAATAGTCTAATCGAATTGGTAGAAAAATGTAACGACTATCCATTATTAGTACCTTGTCCAAAATTCACTCAAGAAAATTTCAATCCTTATGATCCATTCAGTGAATAAAGATTGAAAAAAAAAAAAAAAACAACAATATTTACCAAATTGGTACATTATTATAATAGGTATACCAAAAAAAATAGTACCAATCAATTTATTTAACTTATATATAAAATCAATATTAAAAAAACATTTAAATAAAAATAATAAAAAAAAAATTAAAATAAAATAAATAAATGAAAATAATTTAGTTTATACATTTATTTTTAATGGGTTTTTAAACAAAACAAATTTTACTTTTAAAAAACACAATTATTTATTTCTTTAAATTAATGGGGGTGTTGATTTAACAAATATGGAGATAACATATCCATATTTGTAAACAACAAATATAACCGAGTTTGTAAACGATGTATGAATATGCCCAAGCACTCGATTGAGTTATAAACAGCGATCCATTTTTACTTTTTTATTTATTTATTTATTTTATCACAAAAGTAGATCAAATGTTTATTTTTATAATATTTTTAAATTAAATATTTTTTTTTTATAATTAAAAAAAAAATTCTATTGGTATGGGATATCACTTTATATATTTTTAAAATAAGAAATAAATAATAAATAGTTTCTTTGTGATTACTCAAACAAAGTTTTTTTTCTTTATTATAATATAAATTTAAGAAAATTAGATTTACACCAATTTTATATTTTTATATTTTTAAATTTTTCCTTTTTTTTTTTTTTAAATTTGCCAAATATAGTTTATAAATTAATTTTTGAGAAAGTGGATATCATTAAAATAATATTGTTAAAAGATAAATAAAATTAAGTTTTTAATAAATAAAAAAGGGTTTATATATAATTTTTATTTTAAATTTTAAATTTAATATTAAATTTAAACTTTATTTAATTCGGTTGAATTTATAGTACTATTTGAACGGCTAACACTTAGATTCTTTCTTTTTCGAATTCCTAAAGAGATTAAAGTATCTGAAAGAGTTGGCTTTAATTTATAAAAGAGATAGAACAAGATTGATAAACCGACCCAACCAACAATTAATAAGATTAGTGGGAGGACTGAAGGAGCACCGCCGTATGCTATCCATGAGCAAATTGTAGCGACCAAACATAAACTATATAGTACAGTTCTCATTCTATTTACCCAATCGACAAGACATGGCTTTAGGACAATGTTGATAATTAAAAATATAATGTTAACTGCCAATACAGCACCTAAATAAGTTGTAATTAAAGTTGTGGCAAAGACTGTCATTGCGGCCAAAACAACTTTACCTTGTGCAAATATAAATACGACTCTTGGTTTAAACTTGATTTCTGAAATATTCTGAGTTTGAGACTGAGCAAAAGATGCAGCTGGATAATATATTACAAGTGCAATCAATGAACAAATCATAAATGATATATGTAAACCTTTGAAACAACTAATATTTGGATCACTATCTAATGTTGCTGTTGTTACATTGTTATTGGTTCTTACTGAGCAATCTTCGCCTCCAAACATTGTACTAATAACTGGTAAATACATTGTATTAACTAAAAACCATAAAACTGAATAAATCTTTTGTTGATATTTTGCAATAAAATTTGCTGTATAATTTTCACCCCTGTTATTAATTGAATTTTAAAAATAATTAGTACAGTATAAAAAGAAAAGAAAACTAAATATTATTAACCTACATTTTTCTTGTCATAAAATACAAAATTAATCTAACAGAAACTACGAAAATATATGGAGAGAAAGCAAAAACAAACAATATCCAATACAATACTCTAAAACTTTTATTTGGTGCTGGCACGGCCGCATAGTTAAACCAACGCAATTGTTCGGAACCAGTAAATTGGCTTCCCAGATTGAATGAAAAAGAGCAAACCTGTATAAACTCTATAATAATACCAACAATAATAATAATATTGGTAAAATTAAAGTGTATATCCATAACGCTAGGATCTTCCCAAGCCTCCCCACTCGAACCCACTACATATATCATTAAAATGCATAAAAATAAACAAAACATAAAGATACCAAATAAAATTCTAAAAATTACAGCATTTGTATTTAATTTTAAATCTAGTGTAGTGGGTAAAATCACTACTAAAATACCAACTATGACTGCTAATAATAAAAATAATTTTCCAACACGCTTGAAATAAGGGTTTTTTGATTCCTTTGCTGTATCTATATCTATTGAGTCGTCATCTTCACTATCACTTTCGTTATCCATTTTATTATCAAACGAATTTAATTTTGTATTATTATTATTATTACTGTTGTTACTTTTATTGTTACCTGCTGTCATTTTTTTTTTTTTTTTTTTTTTTAAATTAAAAAAAAAATTAAATTAAAACTAAATTATATGATAATAAAATAATAAATTAATAAAATTATAATATTAATAATAATAATTATGATTATTCTTTTTTTAAAATGTTAATGATTTTTATTTTTTGTTATATTGTTATTTTTGTTTTTATTTCTGTCTTTAAAAATTATCATAATAAATTGAATATTTTTTATATAATAGTTTTTTCTCTTGTTATTATTATATTATTATTAGGAGTAGGAGGAGGAATGTAGTACTATTATTGTTTTTATTATTATTATTATTATTATTATTATTTTATATAATTTGTTTATAAAATATCAATTATTATAATATAAACAAGTGGTTATTAATACAAGAGATTAAATGTGGTATTTATTTTTTTTTTTTGGGGGGGAGTTTTATTTTACTTTTTTAAAAATTTGAATAAACTATTTAATTTATTAGATCTATTAAACAATTTGAAAAAAAGAGGATAAATAATAGGGAAATTGTGAAAATAATAAAACAACTATTGGTTTTAATATAATACAAAAAAAAAAAAAAAAAAAAAAAAAAAAAAGATTTTAAATATATGGTTTTCTTTTTTTAAAAAAGGGAATAAATAATAAATAATAAATAATCCCAAAAAAAAAAAAAAAGTACAAACAATCCAACAAAAATAACCAAAAAAAAGTTTAAAAAAAAGTTAAAAAATAAAAAAATATTTTTTTTTATAAATAACTATCGAGTATAAAAAAAAATGAAAAAATAAATTATTTTAAAAAAAAAAAAAAATAAAAAAAATAAAAAAAAAAAAGATTTATCAACAATCACAATTTTATCTTGAAAGAGATTAAACTAAAATTACAAAAGAAATTAAATTTATTGATTTATTTTATAAGTAAATTTTTTTGATGGTTCTTCCTGTTGTTGTGATTGTTTTTGTTTATATTGATTATAAAAAATTTCAAAATCTCTTAAGCTTTCGGGGGTAGAATCAGGAGCAGGAATAATCTGGGCTCTAATTAATACCTTTTCGCCATTAACTTGGTGCACTTTAGTTTGATTTGGTGATTTATAAATTGATAACTGCTCCTCTTTATTTTTAACCAATGGTACAAATCTAACAACTCCACATGATTTTACACTAACCATGCCATCTATATCTTTATCTACAATCATTAATTCATGGAAATCTTCAGACTTACCTACTGGCATGATCATTCTACCACCTTGTTTTAATTGGTCTATTAATGTAGCTGCAACCCCTAATGATTCGATGGCGGCACCCAAATAAATAACATCATACTTTGTGCCATTATCATAACCTTGGATACCATCGCCCACTTTAAACTCGATTCTATTTAATAGCTCACTATCTAATTTATTAATACTATTCTTAGCTCTATCAACCAATTCTGGGATATGTTCAACACCAACCACTTTACCTGTTGCACCCATTAAATCTGCCAAACATGCACCTATTTATAATAAAAGAATCAATATCAATATAATGATTTTTAAATACCTTTAACATTAACAATACCTACTAACAAACCCTGAACCGCTACCGATATCTAGCGCCAAACCATTATTCTTTGGTATATAAGCAGCTAAATAATCCAACATTACAGCATGCATATGTGGTGCTGAAATTGTAGCATTATAACCTATTGGTTTGGGCTCATCATAATATGGATTTTTACAATCCTCATCCAAAAACAATTTTCTATCGACATATCTTAATGTTTTAACAATATCTCTATTTAATACCATTCTTTTTTCTAATTATAATAATTAATGACAATGGGTTAGTAATTTTTTTTTTTTTTTTTTTTTTGTGTTCAAAACTACACTTACGATAATGAAGTAAATCTACTAATTCATTTTGTGTTTGTGGCAATGGATTAATTCTTCTTTTGAAAAACTCTTGTTTATATGATAAATAAGCTAAAGATGAAACTGTTATTACACCTAGTGATACAATTAAACTAGTTTTATTATCTTCTATAAATCTTTTCATTTTTTTTTTTTTGTTACAATAACACAACCAAATTAAATCAATCAATTTGATATTTGAGAAATTATAAAAAAAAAAAAAAAAATTACATTTTTAATTTAAATAAATTATTAAAAAAAAAAAAAATTTTAAATTGAATTTTTTTTTTGTAAAAATTTTTTTTGAATTGTTTTATTTAAAAAATATTATAATTTTATTCTATTTTTAGATTGTGTTTATTTTAAAAAAACACTGTTGATCGATTTTAATTATTAAAATTTTATAAACATTTTAAAAGTAATTTTGTGGAAAAAACAGTAATAAAAACAAATTCGTTTGATTTTTAAAAAAAAAAAACCACAAACAATAATTAATAAAAGGTTTGATTAAATTTTTTTTTCTTGTTATTTATTTAATTGTTTATTACTATTTTTTTTTTTTCTATTATTTTATTTTATTTTATTTTATTTTATTTTTTGTTTTGAAAATAGGTATGCATATATAACACATACAAACGTTATAATCTCATACACAAAAGGATACCATCCTGTGTTTTGATCCAAAGAAATAATAAAAAGGTTACTTAA
>NW_003519943.1:0-11796 GCF_000190715.1 Dictyostelium purpureum | reverse complement strand
AAAGTTTTGACCCCCTTTTTTAAATTTTTTTATTTTTATTTATCTTCAATAATTTTAATTTCAATTATTCTAAAAAATATAAAATAAATTTTAGAACATCTGAACTATATTTTTTTATAAAAAAAAAATAAAATAAAAATTTTTTTTTTGAAATTTTTTTTTTTTTTTTTTTACATATAAAAAAAATGGGTTCATTATTTTTAAAAAGATAATTTAAATTTTAATATATAATTTATTTTTTAAACAAAATTTTTTTTTTAATGTTTTGTTTCTTAATATTTTGTGAATTCACCTAGTTCTTATTTATTTGTTGTATTTTTATTGAGGTTGATTCATAAAGATTATCAAATTTATCTTGATGAATATTTTTTAAAATTCAACAAATTAAAATATTGAAATTATGACGTGGGTACCCGATAGAAATCAATTTTATACATCGTTTTACTATTGACCATATATTCTCAATAATATTAAGATCTGGTGAACAGGGTAGAATAAATATCACCCTAATGTGCATTTTTTCTTAAAAATCCGCCAATAATTAGGTCATATGAATAGAGCAACTGTCTTGTAAAAGAAACATATGACCAGATAAAATTCATTTCTCTTGTAAAGTTCTTCTATAACCCTGTATTAATATTTTTAAATATTTTGCAGCATTTGTGTTAAACCTGTAAAGCTTTTCCCCAAGCTCTGAATAATTATGGGTCGGTTTAAAGAGATTTTTTTAAACATTTATAAAAAGCAAGGGTAGGAAAGCCTGGTTAAATCCGTGTGACTTAAGATCTCATCCTGTCGGTTCGCGAGTTCGAATCTCGCCTCTTGCAATCATTTCATTTAAAATTTTCTTCCCGGTTATTTGGTTAAATTTTATTGTGTAATGAACAAGGATCATTACTCAATAATAATCAATATTAATTATTTGATCTTTGTACCTTACAATTGCTGTAATTTGTTAGAATTTTACAAATGTTCGAAAAGCAGTCATTATACTGGTCATTAAATAAAATTTTTTTACTGATTAATTTAGATTTTTTAAAAAAAAAAAAAAAAAAAAAAAAAAAAAAAATTAATTTAAAGCATTTGCTTTTAATTATCTTTTAAAAAAACTTTTAAAAAAAAAAAAAAAAAAAAAAAATTAAATAAAATTTACTGATTAATTTAAAGCATAAATTTAAATTAAATTTTATTTTCGTTCCTTTAAATGTGATTATTAAAATAAAATCATTTTACCTTTGTTAAACTATAAATAATATTGAATGTAAATTGATTGATTCTATAGTTATTATATAAAATATTATAAAAATACATCCAAATTTTACATTGCTATTATTTTCAAATAAAAATATAACGTGTTAAGTTGAAAAAAAATTATGCGCCATTTTTTAAAATTTAAAAAAAAAAAAATTTAATTAATTTTTTTTTATATTTATTTTTTTATTTATTTTTTTCAAGTTCAAAATTATAATTTATTTTTGTAAATGAATCCACCCAAAAGAAATATAACATTGAATCAAAGTATAAATAGAGATGATTTTGATTTTACATCCATTTCAAGCAAGTATATTAATATTTACAAAAAAAAAAAAAAAATAACATATTTTATTAACATTTTTATATTTTAATTATTATTAGATTTTAAAATTAAAAAAGAAGATTTTAAATTAGATTTTGATGAATATTCATATGATCAACCTAATAATGTAAATATTATATATTTTTATTTGATCCATAATCATTACATACTCACTATTTGATTTCTCTTTAATAAATTAGACACCACCCAATAAAAAAACCCATATTCATAATAATAATAATGTTTTTAATAATAGCAACGAAAAAGAAAATTCATTCATTAAAACTTTAAGAAATAGCAATAATAGTTTAACATTCGATTATTGTAGACCCCTTTCACCAAAAACACATATAATAAACATAGATAATAACAACAGTGGTAATAATAGCCCATTATTAAAGAGAAGCTTTAGTAATTTAAATAGTAATGATAATATAGAGCAACCAAATCCAAATAAAAATAAATATAGTTACTCAACATCACCAATACTTTCAACCAATATGACCTTTAAATCTTCAACACCACCTACCGTCTCTTCATCACCCTTTAAATTATTTAAATTGAGTATGGATATCAACGACAACAATAATAATTCAATGGATACAAGTATTCAAGATGATATATCATATGAAAAAGAAGAAATAATACCAATGGATATTACAAAAAGATCAATTGATGATTGTCCATTAACACCCTCACCTTCAAAATTATTTGAAAAACTATATGTTAAAACCCCAAGCCCAAATCGTTCAAATAGTACTATTAATAATATAGAATCACCTGCCTCAAAACCATTAACAGAACCAATTAAAAGACAACAATTATTTCCAAATAAGAGAATACAGGATATCAAATCTGAAAAGAGTGTTACCACAAAATTAGATTTAGTTCATCCATCAAAATTACCTAAAAAAAATATATCATCTTGTTTATCTTCTTCATCTTCAACCACCAAACACACTATAAAACCATCATTAAATAGCACTAAAACCACATCCAATATAACAACACCAATAAAATCGACTTTAAATAAAACTGTAAATAAATCTGTATCTTTAACACCAAAATCAATAACAAAAACTACAACAACAACATTAGGAAACTTAAAAACAGCCACTACCATTAATAAAACTCCATCTAGAAAATCTATTGCAACCACTACTAATACTGCCACCTCCATCAGTGCTAGTAAACCAATTGGTTCAACCCCTAGCCTTTCAAAAAGAAACATTGAGACTTCAGATAGCACCTCACCAAAGAATATGTCTTCAACCATGGCAAAAGCACTTGCAACCTCAACAACTCCATCAAAGAAAATTAGAATGTCATTACCATCATCATTAGTAACCACCTCTTCAGTATCAGCAGTCACACCAAAGAAATCAACATTAAAAACCAGTAGTGATTTAACAACTCCAACAGCAACAGCAACAACAACTACAACCAAAATAACAAAAACAAAAACAACAGCAATAACAACAACAACTATTGCTACAACACCAGTATCTTCAGGATCAAACAAAAGAGCATCCACAATAACAAATAAAAGATTATCATCTATAGCTCCCACCTCTAGAAAATCAATTTTACCACCTCAACCATTAACAGCAGATGATGATTTTGAAAAAATGATTCAACAAGCAATGTTGGATGAAATAAATGGCAAATATAAAGGTGGCAGTTTAATTTCTCAAAAATCACCAGAAAAAATTGAACAAAGTGAATGGTCCCCAATTAGAAAGAAATCATTATATAATGATCATGGTATTTATTCAATTTTTTTTTAAATATTATATTATATACATTTTAACTAACTAACATTAACTATTTAACTTTAGATGTTCATGCTTGTACAAAAAAATTTTAAATAAATAAATAAAGTTACTTCTTTTTTTTTTTTTAATATAAACTATTTCCTTTCCTTTTTTATACTTTAAAATTCATTTATTTCTTTTTTTTTATTTTTATTTTTTTAATTTTATTTTTTTTAAAATTTTTTTAAAAATTTTTTAATTTATTCGCTGTGACAATAAATAATAACAATAACCAAATGAATAATAATAATAGCAATATAAATAATGATATAGATATTAACAAATTAGAGAATTTATTTAATTCCGTATTTAAAAATAATTTTTTAAAAAATAGAATTTTTTCAAATTATAAATTTAAAAGATCGTATAATTATGAAAGATTAGTTTCAGTAGAATATATTTATAATAGATTTTCAAATGGAATTAGTATAATTAGAGATAAAGTAAAGAATAATGAATATTTACAATTTAGCCATAATAGTATTTCAATTATATTTAAAGAAATTTATAAAAATAATAAAGAAAATCAATTATTTTATCAAACCTTCTATTCACACTATTTACAATTTATTGATAGACTGGATGTTGTAAGAGAGGCCATTTTAAATTCAAATCTATTGGCTTTAAAGCTAATTTGTCAAGATAAAGAGGAGATCGAAATGGTTTTAAAATCAAACTGGCCAAATACTATTTTTATCAAGAATAATCAAGACTTTAAAATATTTTGCTATATTAGATCACTTGGTATTGATACAAAGAAATTAGATATACAAATACATAATCAGTTTTATATTTTTCAAAACAACTACAAATTAAAGCATTTAGTCAAACTACTTGAAAACTTACCAACCATTATGAATATAGATAGTACATTAGCCATCGAAAAATCAAATACATTTAGCACAGAGCAGTTAGAATCCAATATAAATAACCTATTAGATCAATATTCATCAATAATAGTACCTCCACCCCCACCATCAAATGAATTAAAACAAAATATTTTAAAATATGTAGATTTATTTTACTCAATTTCAAAATTTGAACAACCTCTAAACTACCACTTATTGTTTGGAGATAAACAAACAATTTTCACAAAAATTGAAGAAATAGCTCCAAACCCAAACATTCTAAACGAACAAGCCCTCACCGATTTATTTAGATTCAGCAGTTATAAAGTAGATAATAGTTTATATTTAATTTTATTTAACCCTCAAAAGGGTTCCAGCAAAACTAAATATTTTATAAAATCAATTTTCCAAAGTAGAAACATAGAATTAATTGAATTTATAATAGATGAATACCAAATGTTTGATCTATTAGATACATATAGCAGCTCAATTATTTCATCAATTACTTTAACAAAAGAATTAGATTTCCTTTTCAAGAATTATCAAGAAATCTTTTTTAAAGACAATGAAAACATAAATTGGCTGTTTATCAAATCAATTCCTCTTTTAGAACATTATGAAATGCTAATGAAACAGTTAAATAGTACCTTCAAAATCAATACAATTACACCAGTTGAACTAGAACCTTTTAAAGAGAATTTTGAATTATTAAATGACAACATAGTATTGGAAATTCTAAATAGAATTTTAAATGACAACAATGGTGAAATATTATCAAATTATGAAAATATTGAAATGAATTTTAATCTAGACCCATTTAGCTTTATAATATCAAATAATCTAAAAAGAAATACTCCAAAAGAAATCAAATTATTAATTTCAATTTTAAACACTGGCAAAATCAAATCATTTAATCTTAGGGAAATAGAACAATGCAATATGAATCTCTTGGATGGATGGATACTGGATCATTGTATAACGCCACTACCTACCCAATTCCCACAATTTAATAGAGAAGTTATAAAATTATATATTCTAACATCAAATAACTCAACAGTCTGTGTATCAATCTATGATAGAACGGTCATAAAATTTTTGTACTCCTGTGGTCGTTATGATGAAATTTTAATGTTCAATGATTTAGAACTCTTTACAATTACAAATGAAATCAATGTCAACTATCTAAATGTTGATTTTGTAAATCAATTATTCAGTAACATCTATAGTTTGGAATATAGCCCCAGAAATGTTAGAATCAATGGTTTTGAATTAAATAAATTCTTACGAGATTTAGTATTGAATGGATGTTTACCAATTTTACAGCTACTATCTTCAAGATATGGAAGAGTTTTTGATATAATTTCAAGATCAAACTCAGGGGCATATTTACAAATTGCAGATTTAAAGAGTTTATTCAAATTATCTATAAGATTAGATAATTTAAAAATTTCACAAATTTTTTTGAATCTGGGTGGTATATTATCTAAAGAAGAAATATTAAATGAAGGAAAGGCATATAGCATTTTAAATGGGAAAAGAAATATTAGTTGCAGCAATATAATAAAAGATCATCAATTTTTACCATCCATTTAGAATTCGAAAGCTGTATAGCAAAACTCCCCATAAAAATGAATTTTGTGGTAAAATTAGCAAAAAAAAAAAAAAAAAAATAATAAAAAAGGTGAATCAGATTCTAAAGTCAATGTTATAATCACGATGTAATCAGGTGAAACACGAGATGAAATCATCATTTTCATTGCATAAAACAAAAAATAAATTTTAGCAAAATTAAATAATTTCGTTTTTTTTTATTCAGCCATTATAAAATATTTTTTGTCGTTATGGGAATTTTTTTTTTTTTTGTTTAAAATTTAATCAATCCTTTTTTTTTATAATTTCAAAATGATCAATTTGATTTATTTTAAAAATAAATTATTGTATTTAAAATAACTTTTTTTATTATTTATATATATTATTTCTTTTTTTGTTTATAATTTATTTTTATAATAATTTTTTATTTTTTATTTTTTTAATTTTAAAATTTTTTTTATTTTTTTTTAATTTTTTTTAAATTTTTTTTTTAATATTTTTTACTTTAGTTTAGATAATATTTAATAAAACAAAGTACTATAATAATGTCGCATATATTTAATGCATTATCCAATAGCATAGGTAGTGACACACACTCAACAACATCAGAAATATCACACTATCAGAATGAACAACATCAACAATACCAACAACAATTTGACCCTAACAGACCAGTATTGACATTAGATATGACAACAGCAAAACTAATGTACCAAACAAACCAAGAAATGTCAAGTTATATACAACAAATAGCAAATGAACCTACAATTGGTTTATTTCATGTTCAAGATCATATAAGAAGAAATATACCTAAAAATATTAATTTAAAAGTAATTTTATTTTAATATATAATAATAAATATTTTATTTCAATATATTAATATCTTTTTAAAATTATAGAACAATATAAAAGATTTAGGGGATAAAATAGAAGAGAAATCATTCGATATAGATTACAGTACTAAAACTATTCAATCATTTAAAGAGATTGAAACTTTTTCAAATATTTCAAATTTATTACAAGCATCAATTGAAAAAGCAAATAAACTAGTAAACAAGTATGTTTTATTCATTTCATTCTATTTTAAATCTTTTTTTTCTTTTTGTTTGGTTTAAAATTTAACAAAAAAAAAACTTTAACCCCACAAATAAAAAAATCTTCATTTCTAAAAACTCTATACTAATTTTTTAACTTTTTACAATTTTAGTAAATCTTTATTATTTGTAAATTCTCAAACTTTGCCATCTTCATCATCAAAAACATTTTCATCATATAAAAATCCAAATATTGTAAATACTCCAACCAAATCCAATAATATAAATAATAATAATAATAATAATATAAATAATGATAATATAAATAATGATAATATAAATAATAATAATAATAATAATAATAGTAATAATAATAAAAATGATCAAGAAGAACTTTAATTTAAAAAATAAAACTTTAAATGTATTTATGTATAAAAATATCTTTTTTTTTATTTATTTTTTTTATTTATTTTTTTTATTTTTTTTTTATTTTTTTAAATTTTTTTAAATTTTTTTTTATTTTTGTTATTTTTTGAAATTTTTTTCTTTTTTTTTTTTATTATTTTTTAAAATAATAAACATTAATTTATAAATTCTCAAACTTATCTATCAATAGTCAACTTCAAAAATAGATAATATTAAATATATTATCTATTTATATTATTATAAATATTATAACATACAAAATATTAAATAATAATAATAACACCTAAATATTCATTCTATAATATGTATAGTTTTGTATTTATAAATTAAATTAATTTAAATTTAAAAAATAGTTTAAAAAATAACAACAATAATAATAAATAATCTTTAAACATTAAAAAAATGGGCGAAAGAAATATAAATAATGTACCCTTAAGTCAATCATTCTCGAATGTGGATGCAAATAAAAGACAACAATTATATAGAGACAATATTAGTGCCAGTAGTATAGATTTAACACATAATAACACCAGTAATAATAATCACAATGTCAATAGCAATAATAACAGTAACAAAGGGAATAATAGTTCATTCCATTCAAAAAGTAAATCTTTGCATCCTCATACACAAAACAAACTATTGATTCAGCAAACGCAACAACAAATTCAGCAATATCATAACATAAATGAGCAGCAACAAAAGTATAATAACCAACTACATAATAGCACTGTTCAGTTTAATAATAATAATACAATGTCAAATAGTTTATATATTTCTAATGGTCCAAGTTCATTCCCACCATCTTTAAGAAAGTTTAGACATATTAAATCGATAATTGGTAGAAATTTAGAATCATGTAATAAATCCCAAGATCCAGTTTTATTAACAACATATTATACACTTCATGCACCACCAAATGTAAATATTAATCAACTAAACCAGTTAAATCACAATCATTATTTTGGTGATGACACAATAAATACAACTTCACCAATATTTAATAGTAATTGGAATGATATGGAAAATGTAGAAATTGAAGCACTCGAAAATATTTTAAATAGTGATGATGAGAAAGATCAAGAAGATAATAGTGTAAAATCAAAGGATAATAATGAAAAAACTGAAATAAATGGAAATAACGATGTAGAAATTAATAATAAAGATAATGAGGAAAGTAATAATATAAACAATAATATAGATGAAGATGGGGAATGTTGCAATGAGGAAAATGAAGAAAATAAAGAAAATGATAATGGTGATGATGACGATGATTTACCAGCTGCATTTTATACTAGCGAAGTTATTTATGATTCAAATGTTTGTATTACTATATTTTATAAAAAAAAAAAATAAAAAAAAATTAATTATAATTTACTTTTTAATTTTATAGAATCCACTTTGGAACCCATTTGATTGTTATAAACAATTATCGGTCGAGATTTTAGATTATTATTCTTCATTTAATATATGTGTTTGGGATAAAGATAATGAAGATATACCTCCAATTTTCCAATCAGATATAGATTTAACTCAATTGGAATTTATTGCTGCAGAAATTAAACACTTTTCACAATTAAATTTACCCTCAAATACAATTTTATTTGAATTAAAAGATGGTTTTTATGTTACTAAAGAAACAAAAAATAAAATGGTAAGTAGCGATATTATAAATATAATTTAAAAATAACAAATATTAATTTTTATTTTTTATTTTTAGAACTCACCAAACTTAAACGATATCCAAAAAATTATTAATAACGAAAAAAGAAAAGCAGTTACAGGTACAAAAACATTATTTTTATCATTATTACATAGAAAATTAGTAAATATAGAAAAGCAAAATCAATCAAAGATTATAGAGAAAAAGATTGAAGATATACTCGAAGAACAATCTAGCTATACAGAAAGATTAAGACAGTTAGAAACCCAAAAAAATAGAATCAAATTATTAAGAGAGGAAGCATCAACTCAAAAGCAACTATTAAAAAAAGATCAAGAGAAGTTCGAAGATTTAAAGAAGGATTTGGTTCCTAAATCTGTACAATTAACCAAAGCTGGAATATCATTTTATCAATCATTAAAAGAGTTAATTAAGAATAATGAAATTTTAAAAATGGATTTACACTTGGTGCACAACTTGAAAGTATCATGGGAAAAAAAGAAATGGAATCTTATCACTCAAATTCGATCAATCTATCCAATTGGGCAAGGTAACAAACTTTTAACTATCAATGGACTACCACTACCAAATTCAGACTATAATGGTTATGACGAAGAGCAAATTGCCACTGCTTTAGGATATGTTTGTCATATTTTACATTTGGCCTCGAAATACCTTAATGTTCCACTCAGATATCCAATGACACCAATGGGTTCAAGATCATTTATCAAGGATGAAATATCTCACCACAGCTCTTCCAAATTCCCATTATACTCAAAAGGTGTCGAAAAACGTATCTTTGACTATGCAGTTTTCCTTTTGAATAAAAACTTAAAGCAATTACTAAATAGTCAAGGTTTATTTGGTAACTTTTACTTAAAAGAAACTTTACCAAATGTTCAAATTTTATTAGGCAAAGGTAAAATTAGTGAATTAAATAATCCAAACTATAATCCAATAATTAAAGGTCAACATCAACAACAAGTTAATAGTCCTCATCAACCAAATAACCCTCAGCAACAACACTATAACCAACATCATATAAATGATTTGCAGCAACAACATCATTTAAGCCATATCAATCATATTCACCAATACCAACAACAACAACAACAACAGCATTTCCAAAACCAACATCATTTTAATAACCCAAGTCATCATACTCACCACAATCACCATATTTACCAACACCAAAATCATCATTTACAACAACCACATTAAAAAAATCGAAAAAAAAAAAATATTAAAATTTATTGTTAAATTTAAATAAACTATTTAACTTTTCTTTCTCTTTTAAAATAAGAGTATGAATATTTATTAAAAAAAACTTTATTTATTTTTTTTACCTAAAACATTGCATGATTATTTAAAAATGTAATTAAATCCTCTATTGATTTTGAATCGGTGGCCTCGCATCTTTTTACCTCTGTTCCATTGACAGAAGCAACAAAAGTAAGAGGTTTAGATGTTTTAATTATTTCTAAATCCTATAATTTATTAAAAAATGTTAATAAAAAATATAAAAAATTATTTTTTAAAAAATATTCTTTATTTACTTTGCATATATCTCTTCTAACCACTAAAAATAATATATTTGGATTATGGTCACTTAAGGTTTTAATAGTAGATGAAACAACATTATCTTATAAATAAAATATAATATTAATATAAGAAAATATACAATTAAAAATACAACATAAATACATACATTGTTCACTATTTTCTACTAAAACAATTAAAAGTTTTAAATTATTTTTATAATTATCAAAATCTTTACTATTGCTAAGTTCAACTAACATTTTAAAAAATAAATATATATTAATAAAAAACTATATAGTGTTCAATGGATGAATTGTGAAGAAACAAATGAATTTTTTATATAAAAAAAAGTGGGGTTATGAAAAATTTTAAAAAAAAAAAAAAATTAAAAATTATTATTTAAAAAATAAATTGAATATTAAGTAAACTTTATTTAAAAAAAAAAAAAATTTATGTGAGAGTATAATTTATATTAATTTTTTATTAATATTAATATTATTATTATTATTATTACTATTGTTATAATTTTAATTATTATTATTATTTATAAAATTGATTTAATAATGAAATTTGTTTTTGTGAAACTTTACGAGGTAATTCAACTATTATTTTTAAGTAATAATTGCCTCTTATTTTTGTATTTTGATTGAAAAAGCCTTGATTTTTAATTTTTAATATTTGATTAGGCTGGGTACCAGGAGGAATATCGATCTCCATTGTACCACAGAAAATAGGCACCGTTATTCTACTGCCCAAAATAGCATCAATAAAATTAATTGTAACTTCTGAGATTACATCATCCCCCCTCTCTCTTTAGTGAAGCATTTTGTTCGTCTTCAACTTCAAAGAGTATTATTAAATCACCATAAAAATTATTTGGAAAAAAGTTGGAGTTGCTACTGTTTATACTATTTCTATTGATTCCATTACTACTATTTATACTACGGTAGCTACCATCATCTTCACCATTGGCACTATCCCCATTGCAATCACATAAATTACCTAAAGATGGATAAATTACTTTTTGGCCATTTGATACATTCTTTGGTATTTCTATGGTTATATCACTTTTTTCTGTTGTTTTACCTAACCCATTACACGATGAACACTTTTGAGGTTGATATCCTTTACAATTGCTACATGGCATCGTTCTATTATAACTTATATTTTTTTTACATCCTTCCATTGTATCGAAAAACCCTAATTTAACTTTAACTGTAACTGAGTTTTGGCCCTTAATATTTGATATAAAAGTTGACAAATTATTGTTACTACCATTTAGATTATTATTAAAACTATTGTTTAAACT
>NW_003519942.1:0-11897 GCF_000190715.1 Dictyostelium purpureum | reverse complement strand
AAAAAAAAAATTTTAAAAAAAAATAATATTGGAACCCCCCCCCTTTGCCCATTTTTTTTGTGGGGAATTTTAAAATAGGGTATTATTTTTAAATTTAATTTTTTTCCCGGGCAACTTAAGGCCCCAAAAAAAATATTTTGGTTTTTAAAAAAAAAAAAAAAAAAAAAACCGTTTGTTTTAAAATTTTTTTTTTTTTTTTTTTTTTTTTTTTTTTCTCAATTTTTTTTTTTTTTTAATTTTTAATTTTATTTTTTATTTTTTATTTTTTATTTTTATTTTTTATTTTTTATTTTTTACATTTGTTATTTTTTTAAATTTAGTAGTAGAGATATAGTATAGTTATTATTATTATTATGAAGTTATAACAAATAATAACAAAAAGAAATTATAATAAAATAAAACATAATAATAATAATAACAATAATAATTATAATAATAATAAGTCTTGTTAAATAGGTTAAAAACTACTAGTCGTCTATAGTTTTTATTTATTTTTTTTTTTCATTCCAACAAATTTAATAATATTTAAATAATTAAATAAATACTAAAACACTTAGTATTATATTTTAATAATTAATATATTAAAGCAATATAATAATAAGCATAATAAAGATAATAAAAAACTAACATTTGTATTTATATAAAGAAAAATTAAATCTTTTTTTTTTATTTTTTTTTTTTAAAATTTTTTTTAAAATATACAACAAACATATCATTTTTTATATACACCTTAAATAATATAAAATTTTATTAATAATTATTGTTATTGTGTGGTATTATTTTTAAAAATTTTAAAATTTTTTTAATTGTTTTTTTTGTTTTTTTTCTATAAAAATCAAAATTTAATTAATTAATAAATAAATAATAATATAATAATAAAATAATAAAAAAATAATAATAAAATAATAACATATTTATTTAAAAAACTAATATTAAATAACGAATAAACCATTTTCTCTCTTGAATTTAAATATAAAAGAAGAAAATAAATAAAATTTAATAAATATATAAGAATGACAATTTCAGATAGATCAATTTATGATTATTATAATATAACAGAAATTATAGGAGAGTAAGCTAAAAATTCGTTTTTTTATTTTTTTTTTTTTAATTAAAAAAAATCAAATTAATATTAATAAATAAAACTTTTTTTTTTTTTAGGGGCACATTTTCAACAGTAACATTAGCAAATAATATAAATAAAGAAGAAGAGAAATATGCTGTAAAGATTATTTCAAAAGAAATTTTAGATAAAGAAAGAAGAACATATGTAGATTGGGAAATATCAATTCTATCAAAATGTCAACATCCAAATATAATAAAATTTATTGAACATTTCGAATCAGAAGAAGATATTTGTTTGGTGTTGGAATGGATTCCAAATGGAGATTTGTTTGATCGAATTATAAACAAAGGAGTTTTTAGTGAAGACGAAGCATTGTTGACAATGAAGTCATTATTATCAGCGATCGAATATTTACACGATAGATCTATAGTACACAGAGATATTAAGCCCGAGAATATTTTGGTCAGTTCATCAGAGGGAGATATTAAATTAGCAGATTTTGGTCTTGCCAAGTATTACGAAGAATCAGTTGGTATGGATAAGCAATGCGGAACTTTGGCCTACTCTGCCCCGGAAATTACAAATAATCAAATTTATAGAAAAAGTGTTGATATGTGGAGTTGCGGTTGTATATTATATTTTATTCTTTTTGGTAGACCACCATTCTATAGTAATGATGAATCCATTATGTACGAATTAATTGTCAAGGGTGAATGGTCATTTCCTTCAAATTCAGATTTCAAATATTCCAATCAAGTTAAAGATTTAATTAAATCATTGTTACAACAAGATCCAAACAAAAGACTAACAGTTAAAGAGTCATTAGGCCATCCATGGATACTTGGAGAGAAATCATTTTCAAAACTATCTTTTAGAAGTTTACTTCAAAGTAACGAATTTAATTATAATATTGTAAATAATAGCTTAATACATAGCAATAATAACGATGACGACAACGATAACAACCATGATAATAACAACTCAGCAAACAATAGTTCAATGGACGAATTCTCTTCCGAGGAAGATTTTACCGAAGATGATGATGATTATGACGATGAAGTCGAAGAAAAATATCAACAAAAACAACAACAACACCAAGAACAACAACAAATTTCAATGCGCACTTCTTCCTCTTCAGCATCAAAACCAATATCAATTAAGAAATCAAATCAACTAAGAGCAAGCTTTAACCAAACTGTAGATATACTGCGTGGCCCTCTTACACCTTTATAAAAATATAAAATTAACAACAATAATAATAATAATTATAATAATAACAATAATAATAATAATTATATAAATTATATAAATTATATATGAATTTTTTATCTATAATTTTTTTTATTTTTTTTTTATGCATTAAAAAAATCAATTTTCGATGAATCACCAAATTCTTTTCTGGGATTAAAAAAAACATAATAAATATTTATTTTAATAGTAAAATGCTATAAAACTTTTTTTTTTAGTCTAAATTTTATTAAAATTGTAAATATAAAACAATTTTTATTTTATTTAATAAATATGTTATACTCTTGTAGAGTTTTCTATCCTTTTGATCTTGTTACGAAAAAGGATAGTTTAAATTAATTTTTAAATTATATTCTTAATTGATATGTGTAATATATATTTTGTTATTTGCTATTCCTACTATTATTGTTTAGTTATTAGTGCTATTATATTTTTTTATTTATTTATTTACCAGTGTTTTGTAACCATTTCTTTTTTAATTTTTGTTTTATAAAAATCGCTTATTGGTTTATAGAGCGGTAAGTTGTTTCTCATATTTATAATAAACCTTCCTTTAGTATTGCTTCTTTTTTTTGATGTCATTGTCCATACTTGAATTGCATTTTCATCAAAGTCCATAGCATCACCAATTATTTCTCTTGCAAACCCTACTCTTTGCCCTTTATAACCTATTAAACAATAATTTGGATTTGAGTCTGATATTTGTTCTATTAATTTACCGGCGCCCATCATTTGAAAAGTATTATATAATCTTTTATTATGATATGGTATTGCACCTGTTATAACTATTGCAACATATATCCCAAGTTTAATTGACTTTATATATTTTCTAAAAATTTCAATTTCTTCATCATTCGTTATATGAAATATATTGAAGGTAAATGGTAGTAAATTGTTAACATCTTTCTTTTGATCCAATACCCATAGGTTTATTGCTCCTTCCGTTATTTCATACATATTTGAAATGTCTTGATTGTGATATAAAAATTTGGTGTCAAAAATTCCATCACCTGATATTACTTTTAGTGTCATATTTATAAATATATTGATTTTTTAAATGTGTTTTAATTGTTTTTTGTTTTTTGTTTTTTTGCCCCTTTATACAAATATTCATCAAATTTTTTCTTTTTTTTCTTTTTTCTTTTTTTTTTTACAACCAACCAATTTTATAAAAAATAAAAATAAAAATAAAAAAAATAAAAATAAAAATAAAAAATTTAAAAAAAATATTTAAATAATTTTAAAAAAAAAAAATTTTATTTGAAAAGATAAAATATCTTTTGTGATCAAATGACACAAATAAAAAAAGTAAAATTCGAATTTTAGTAATCTTGTTTTAACATTTATTATTTATATTTTTATTAATTAAATATTTTACTGAATGGGTTAACTAATTTTTTAATGTCAGAAATTGAATCTTTACCACCATAAATTAAAATTTGTTCGACAAGGTACTCTGATCTATCATTTGTTGAAAGATAGTAAAAATCTTGAGAGTGCTGAATGGCATCTTTTATTACGTCTGGATTCCAATGTTGGAAACAGTTTAAATACCCACCAATCATGGTTTCGACTTCTTGTGGGCAATATTGTAAATATCTTTGAATTAAAAAATAGGCCATATTTCTGATATTATAGTAATCGGATTGAATTAATAATAATAGCTCATTCTTTAAAAAACTAAGTTGATTTGGTACATTGTGGGTTATTTTAATAATTTCATCCAATTGTTGAGCAGTTTTCTCGTTCTCATTTAAATATTTTTCATTCTTAATATATTTAAATGGATATGATTCTTTACAATTAATAATATGCTGAGATGTTTGTTGTTGTTGCTGTTGTGATGGTTTCTGTGATGGTTTCTGTGGTTTTGATTGTTGATGTGGATGTGGTTGTTGATAGTTTATATCGAATGAATATAACGAGTTTAGAGTTGAGGTTAATTGATTTGGTTTTGTTCTTTTTAATACTGGTTGGAAATTTGGATAGAAATTTGATAAAGACTTTATAATATCTTTATGTTGAATTAAAAGATCAATATTTTGATTATGATCAATGAAGATTAATATAAAATCACAAAGCTTTGAGATCATTGGAACAAAGTCTGAAATTCTTGAGCTACAATTACTTGACAACAATGTAAAGTATTCACAAAGTATTGGTTCTAATGATGGACTATTGAAAACAACCGGTCTTAAGATATCCAACAAATCTAATATTTGGTAGAATAAATGGTGATAGTTTCTAGAAAGGAATTGATCTAATGGTGTGTCGGATCTACCTGATAATAAGGAATGAATTGATGGTAAGTGTAGCGAAATAAGCTCTGGGTGAATAAGTGCTAGCTTTCTAATAATTATAAATCCTGAATTTCTATTTTCATTTGAAACATCTGATATCTTTAAAATTATACGATGAAAGATTATATCTAACTGGGTAGTTGGAATTTGACTCTTTAAATCATTAGGTATTATATTGTTATTTTGATTTTGTTGTGGTTGGTCAGACTTTTGAATTTTTTGTTGGGGTTGTTGTTTTAATAATAGTTGGTTTGTCTGGTTTGATGGTAAAATTAAGAAAGGTGAATAGTTTGAAATAATTGATTTTAATAATGATGGAAATGCAAAATAAATTTGTTTAATGACAGTTGCAGATGAGGAAGATTTGGTATATTGATTAGAAAGGTGAAGTATAAGTGATACTAAATTATCTCGGGATATCATTGAAGATGAAATTAATAGATTCATTCTATTTTGTAATTTACTTGGAGATAATATTTTGACACTATCCATTTCATCGACAATATAATCTGAAAGGAGTCTAATGGTTGATGGGTTTAGGTAATGCATAACAACAGAGTCCATTATTGTGGTCATATTTGTAACACTTTTCGAAATGGCAGTAGTAGCGGTATTTGAGGCACTATAGTATGGAGCACCAGATCTTGGGTGTTGGTGATAAGCATTAATAAAACTTAATACCAATGATGGATCTAGGCCAATTCTCTTATGGCTAGAATTAATTTCAATAAATTGATTTACCCCATTCTTACAATCATTACCAACCTTGAATAACCATTGCATCATTATTTTTAAATTTTTCCATGTTGAGTTGTGGATAAAATGTGAGTGTAAAAATGTTGAAAATTTAAAGCTACCTTTACCAAATAATAGGAAATAAATTTTATCTAAATTTAATTTAATATTAATATTATTATTAATATTATTACTATTATGGTTTTTCATTGTTTCTTGGCTATTAAAATTTTGTTTATGATTTTCTTGATTATTTAAAATGAATTGCTGTACCAGTAATACCATCCAATCCAATAGTATACCTAATGATGTTTTTAATTTTAAATCTTTTTTTGAACCAATTTCGTTTAATAATAAAACTAATGAGTTGAAAATAACTATTGTGACATCAGTTGAATGAGTTGATTCAATATTGTTTCTTTGGGTCATTGAATATAATTTACTGAAAAATTTACCAATAAACTCTTCTAATCTCTGTGGATCATTAAATATAAATAAACTCACTAAATTCTTAAAGATATAACCCAACCTATTAATTTCATTTATGACCAAATTTTGATATTTGATTTTATCCAATTCTGAAATAATTTCTTTACTATTAAACTTAAATTTTGGAACTTCAATTGAGTCACTTGAATAAATATTCCATTCTTTGCAAATATCAAATACTTTTTCATTTGATGGTTTTGAATGTAACTTTGGACTTTGCTTCATTGGTGTATTTATGGGGGTAATTGGTAATAATTTGAATAATGCTTTTTTTGAGATATATTCTAAAAAATCTTTTTGTTTGAATACATTATTATTATTAATTTTTTGATTTGATAATGAATCTAATAATTTTTGTATTTGATTATTTTGGTTGTCAACTATTTTGGAATTCTTAATTAAATCATTATTTAATAATCTTATTATGGAAATTAAAAGTGAGATATTGATTTCATTATTTGGGGCTAAATTATTAAAATTGAAAGATTGTATTTCTTTAAAATAACTTTCAATTTTTTCACTGTTATTTTCTTTAATTATTGGTATAGTTATATTAATTAATTCATTTGCTGTTGATGTATTATTAAATAGTTGATCTTTAATTGATATATTATCTATATTCATTGGTTCTGTCTCTTTAACTGGACCATCGTTATCTAAAAATTGATTAAATATTAAATTTGATTGCTTCCTTTTAATAGCTTTCTCTTTAATGATTTGATTTTGTTGTATTGACTCTATAAAATTTAAAAATAAACTTCCCTTCTGATTTTTTGATTTTTTAATAAACAATTTTAATATTGTTAATGTGTTATTGTGATTTAACTTCAATTGAGAAAGTTGTTTTTTTATATCCTCATGGTTACCACTACTATTATATTGCTTTTTAATTTCATCTATACTATTGTCCAGTTTAGTCAATATCATTTCCCTTGAAATATTTGAAATACTGTGAGAGAATAAATAGTTTATACAATCTGTCGATTTCAAAAGATATTCAGACTCGAATGAAACTTGAATTAACTGTTGGATATTTGATTGGAGTACAATTTCAACAAACTCTTTACTTCTTAAAATTGGTTCGTCAACACTCTGGTTTTTAAAGTTATGGAAAGTTGTCTCTAATTTTGAATTGGTTTTTGAAACTGGGAATAATATATTTATAATGGATTCAATCTGTTGATTAAAATTTTGATCAATAGAGTTATTGAGTTTATAGGTTGATAAACAATAAATAACCGAGTCCAAGACTACCCTTGGTATATAAATTTCTTTGGGGTTTGTAGCAGATGTTGTAGTTGTTGAGCTTGAATGGGTTTTGGCCACTATCCATTTTTGTTGAGAATTGACTACGCTATGTGATGATAAATAAGATGATAGTTCTTTTTGTTGCTCTGGCTGGAGTAAATGTAAATAAACATAAAATATTAAAATAGCTATTTCACTATTCATTAAATAATTTGCTGTTACGCCTCTGTCAAGTATTAAATAGGACAAATCGATTGGAAATGATGCATCGTATGGTGTACTTTGATTATTAACCAAATATTGAAGATATGATTTAATAGCGTTGATATCAGTCTCTATATAAATTGCTTTCTTTAAAGCGGCAATTACTATTTCTTGACTTTCTTCAAACCACTGCAAGCTTCCTAACTTTATTAACCATTGAAAATCTTCAGTTATAAATAAATTTGAATCCGTATTTTTTTGAATACCATTTGAACCGCCCAATGAAGATAAATTATTTGTTGGGGAGGTTTTTATTTTATCTAAAGATGATTTCAATTGTTGATGGGTCGATGGTGGTAGAGGTATATTTGACCCAGAGGTTGTCGATGTGGATGATGATGATTTTGGTGATGGAGGTACCAAAGAAGCCAAAGCCTTTTTAGATAGCAATCTAACAATTTGGTTTTCAGAGTGTAAGAGTGTAAAAAAGAAATTTAAAATTTCTAAAGTTGGGACAGGTGACAATGAGTTGAAAAATAATGTCATTCTGCTTAGTACTCTTTGAGATATATTATTATTTGCATTTGGTGACTCGAATTGGGTTGATAATAAAATTTCACTAATACAAATAGGTGGTAAAATATCCAATGTCTTTGGGTCGTTGTGTATTATAGGATTTAACCATACCATTGATTGTTTTGAATCTTGATTGCTCATAATTTCTAATAGGAAATCCGGTTGTCTACTGGTACATAATACAAAACCTAAATGATTTTCGTTCTCTAATTTTTGTAACTTTTCAATAATTTCGTCAGGTGGTTGTCTAATTGGGCCTTTAATATCCAATAAAATAAATTCGATGCCATTTAATTGTGGGTATTCTAAAAATAAATAAAAAAAATTAAAAAACATTAATGTTAATATTTTTATAATAAAATACATTCAGATATTTTATAAAATATGTACTTACTTGATAATATTTTTTTTTCTTCTATTCTTTGGTTCATTTCATTAATTTCAAAAATGTTTGAGTTTTGAATACCTTTTGGTATATATGGTGGAAATTTCCAGGAACGAGTTATGACCATTTCAATTAAAGTTCTAATAGTTGGACAATTTGGCCAAAGATAAGTACCGATAACAAAGGGGGATAAACAAACTAAAAGACAAGATAATACCATTGATTGCCAAAACATTGGGGTATATGCTAATGGTGGGTCACTGTTTTCAATTCTTGAAAAATTAATAAAGGATTCTGCAAATGACGGTTTTGTAATATTTGATGCAATACCAACTTTGGTTGCAGTTGACATGGCTCTTTTTAGTAATCCCTCACAAAGATCTAAACAAGCCCCTCTTTCATTTGAAAATTCTGTACCAATATTTATAATGACCTCGAGTATAACCTCTTGAATTGGTGTCTCTGTAGTTAAAATACGATAAGCATTTCTATCTGAATCCGCTGCATTATTGGAAGCTTGAAAATAGGAGCCCAAAGGTTCAAAAACCAAAAACCTTTTAATTAATGATAATGCATCGGTTGATGATAATTCTGACAATGGGATTAATTTACCAACCCACTGAACACAATAAGATTGAAGATAAGAGACTGCTATACGAGGATTTAATTCTTTTGAGGTTTCATAGAATGATGGTAATAAAAATAATAGCTGTGATAGTAAGTGATACATATTTGTAATCCATTTTTCACCAGTTAAAATATTTATATTTGAATTTGTTGGTTTAATATAATGCTGTTCATCCCATGATGTTATATTTGTTAATTGTTCGCAGAGATAAATTAAATTTATACTAGAGAGGTGCTTGAATATTTTCCTTATTACTAATTTAACATTTCTATCCTCTCTTGAAGCATAATCTTTTAAAATTGCTGATAATTCCTCTTCGCCCCTGTTTGCTGGAAAATATTTAAAAATTGTTGAAAGTTTAGATTTGGTGACAACCTTTTGATTGCCATCCATTTCCATTTCTATAGCTTGGTGTAGAGCTATCGCTGGGTAAGCAGAGTTATTTCCTAAGAGTGATGAAACTACGTCGAATTGATGAGACGAAATTTGAATCTTTAAAAGGTTCTGTACAGTTTTAATATCCTCTAGTGTGTTTTCGGTAGTATACATTAAAAGTTGAGAGAGATATTCTTTTGAAAATCTAAAAACATTTGTATTATTTAATAATGAATCAATAACCTGTGACCCCTCTAATCTTGATTCCTTGAACCCAACAGTTAGTGATAAAAGTTTAATAAAAGCCCTTTGATTTGGTGAGATTATATATTGTTTAATTAAATGTATAATATATCTTATGATTTCATTATAACAATAGGAAAATCTATTTCTAGGTTGTTGTGGTGGCTGTGACTGATTCGATGAAGGTGATGACGTTAATAATTGATCAATCTCTTCAACTACTACTAATAAATCCTGATCATCATTATTATTTTGTGTTGTATTGGTCGCAGAAGGTGTTGGGTTTTTTATTTTTTGTTGTAAAGCTAAAGGTTGTTTATTTACAGTTGGTGGAGTTGTGGTTGTAGATGTTGTAGTTGATAAAGCTGTATTATTTGTTTGCTGTAGTTGCTGTTGTTTATTTTGAGGAAACACCATTGTTATATTATTTACGAAATTTTTACAGTATGGATCTTCAACCCAATATCTGTCCCCTATTGCATCATCCAAATAGGCAAAAAATAGGTACTGTGGCCAATCGGAAATAGAGTCATAACCTGCCATTAATAAATTGCATGCCAATATAGATAATAGATTGTTCTTTTTCTGTACATGAGTTGGGTCTTTTTTTAAAAGTGATAAAAGTGGGTCCAATAAGTCAAAGTGTGAAAATAAACTTGGTGACTTCTTTGCAATAACCAATAATGATAAATATGCACATTTATCCGGCTCATTACCAATACTATTTCTAAAAACCAATAATATTGTCTTTATGATTCTAATTTTATTTTCAATATCTTCTTCACTTTCAATTAAATCGACATAATAATTTTGATCAAATGATTTTTTAATATTGTTATTGTTTGGGTTATTATTAATATTATTACTAATATTACTACTATTATTTATGCCATTATTATCTGTATCATTTTTTAATTTTTTTGCTTGACCCTGTTCACTTGATTCTTCATTTAAACCTGAATAAAAAATTAAATTTGTATTAATATTAATAAAAAAAAATTTTATTTTTATTTTTATTTTATTTTATTTATTTTATTTTATCTTATTTTATTTTATTTTATTTAATTTTATTTTTTTATTATTTAATATGATTAGTTACCTTTACTTCTTTTAACTTTATTTACATTTGACATTATTATTTGATTTTTTTGAAATTTGTTATTTTTAGAAAATTTTCATTGATCAAAAAAAAAAAAAAAAAAAAAAAAAACTAATATAATTATATTTAATTTTATTTATTATTTCAAAAAACAAAAATTATTTTTTGGGGGGGTAAATATAAAATAAAAAAATATATTTGGAAATCGTTATAGATACTGAAAAAAAAAAAAAATTATGTGTTTGTTAATGTTTAAATAAATAATTAAAATAAAAAAATAAAAAAAATTTTCATTTTTTTCAATTTTTTTTTTTTTTTTCTAATTTTTTTTTTTTTTTTTAATTTTTTATTTTATTAATTATTTTTTTTTTTATATTTTATGATACTTCGCCTAATATCATCTTTTTTCTATTATTTATATTTTATTTATAACTGTAATAACATTAAGTTTTTTTTTTTAAATATTATTTGATTTTTTTTTTTATAACATTTTTCAAAAAATTTATATATATTATTTGATCCTATTCCTTTTTTATATTTAATTTTTTTTTTTTTTTTTTTTTTTTTTGTTTAAATATAGTAAGGTTAGTTCTAATTATAAAAACTGAATAAAAATTAAATAAAGCTTCATTATTTTGTTTTAATGTATAAACTACTATTTTAATACAGCAATAATAATATAAAATATCGTTTAATAATAATATTTTAATTAAATAAAAATAATAGTTGTAGTAATAAAAATAACATAAAAAATAATTTTAAAAAAAAAAATAATAAACAAACATAAACAGTAATAAAATCTTTATTTATATTAATATCTTATTTTTACCACTACCATTTTTACTACTACAATTATTATTTCTATTTAATTAAAATTAGATTTATTAAATATTTAATAAAAGTATTGATGTATTTTATTATTTGGTAATAACAAATTTTATTTTTTTACTTTTTTTGAGTTGTATTATTTTTTGTGTCACACTATAATTTAAAAAAAAAAAAATAAAAAAAAAAATAAAAAAAAATAAGTAAATAAATAAATAAAAATAAAGTGTCAATTAAATCAATAATATTTTAATTAACATGGCTACTATACATAATTATGCATTAAAAAACTGCCATAAATAATAAATATCAAAATTTTTAAAAAAACATATGTGGACAATTCCATCATTTTATTTTCTACAAAATTGGAAATCATTCATTCACTCACTTTTTATATCTGTATTTGGATATCAATATAAATGTCTATATATAAACAGAAAAAAAACTAAATAAAAATAAAAATAAAATAAACTTTT
>NW_003519941.1:0-11933 GCF_000190715.1 Dictyostelium purpureum | reverse complement strand
ATATATTTTTAGTTTATATTTTCGTATATATTTTTTTTTTATATATTTTTTTGTTTAAATTTTTTAAATAATCAAAAAAAAAAAAAAGAAATAAAAAAAAAAGAAATAAAAAAAAAAGAAATAAAAAAAAAGAAAGATAATTAAAAAAAATATTTAAATAGTGTTAAGGATAAAGCCAGCTCTTTATTAACTAAAATGATTATCAAAGAATGGGGAAGTTCAGATGCTACCGCAGAAAACCGTAAATTCATCTCTAATAGCCTCAAATTAATTGTAGACCCAATTGCCTTTCCAGAAAAATACTGTTGGGAAGAAGTTAAAGATTCCATTATTATCTTGGGTAAATTTTCTCAAATCAAAAATGAATCAATTCCCGAATTTTTTTCAAATGATTTTTTACTTGATTTTATAGATTCAAATAAAGATAGAATAATCGAGGAATCAATCTATTTCGATTATGTTGAAGAAACTGAAAAAAGTATTTCTTTACTCTTCGATTTAGTAAGTGATGATTGTCGTTTATACCATATGGTTCATATCATCGCAATTCTTGAAGATTTAGATCAACTTTCTCCATCATTCAAGAATTTTTTTAATCAAAGTCTAGAAGTCTCAAAGCAGAGCAACTTGCAATAGTTTTTGAAGGCTTTCATAAATCAAAAAGAGAAAATAACAAGCCAGAAATTAGCAGATCTTCATTTGTCTCATACCTAGAGATGGTTAATAAAGCATCAAATGACTCAAAGCTTCGATATAGAAATGAATGGAAAAATATCGAACCATTAGCAATCCAGGTATCAGAATTAATTTCCAAAGCACCATTGCCAACCCGTAATGGCTTATATTGTAACAAAATTATATGGTATTTAGAAGTAGCAAGAAAAAAAGGTAATATCACCAAAAAATAAATGAAGATTTTCCATACATGTTAAGAATTTAAGATCAAATAACACGAAGCAAGTTACAAAAAAGATTTCAGTTTTGAAGTAATGGAGTAATATAATTCAAATGAAATATTCAATAATATTTGTCAATTTACATTAATTGATAATATAGTTCAATTTTGTAATATTTAAAAATTAACATATTGGTATTTTACACAAATATCAACATACTTTAAGTTGTCTCTACTCAATTGATCAATCACTTTTCTAATAAGGTAAAATTATTATTTTTTTTTCAAATATTCATCATTATATTAATACTTTTATTTTAACAATATAGATTCAATTATCTTTTGTTAAACAGTTTTAACAACTAAGCCACCATGGCATTTTTTATATTTTTGCTCAATTTAAAAGGTAAATATTTATTCTTTTTAATTTATTTTAAAACTAATATTAATGTAATTATATTTATTAATAATTAGTTAAAAGAAGAATTAAAGTTTTTCAATCTGAGAAAATAAGGTACATTGCTGCCAAATGAATAGAAATAAAGATTTTTTAAAAAAAATAAAATAATTAAATAAAAAAATAAAGAAATAATTTAATAAAAAATTTAATAAGAAATTAAAAAAATAAATAATTTAAAAAAATAAATAATTTAAAAAAATAAATTATTAAATAATTATGTTATAAGTCAGTAAATACTTCAGCTCAAAAGTTTATAATCTTTAATAGATCTTAACTCTTTAAAATCAATTTAGATTCAATGAGTGTATCAGAGCTGCACCAATCAAATCAACACTAATGAAGTTTTCTATTAACTATTTGATGGATATAATACATTTTTCTGGCCAAGCAACTATTGTAATAATCGAATGATTTCAGAGTTAGTGCTCCATATACCAAACCAGCCTCTACATATTGCTATTGATCTCCAAAGTTTTTAGAAAGGAATTATAGATCCTGAATTTTGAACTAAAGATTGTACCCTAAATTAATTAAAGAAGTATTCCCACATGTTTGTTGGTCTTTGGTCTTCTCCACCCACTTTTCAAAGATATACAGTGCCCAGAATAAATGGTAGACTCCTTTATCTTTATTAAGATGGAAATGATAATTATTGAATTTATAGGTCACATTTATACATTTGTATGCAAAAAAATTAAAAATTACATAAAAATAAAAAAAGAGGTTCGAGGTGAATTGATTTTAATATAAATAAACTTTTTTTATAAGAATAGTTCAAATATAATAAACACATTCATTTTGATAATACACCTCGAACCACACACTTTTTATTTCTTTATATTTTATCATTTTTTGTACATTTTACATTTTTTGTCATATATTTTCATTTTTTTAAATAAAAAAAAAAAAAAATGTGTTTCGTTTTTAAAATACCCTAAAACATCACTAAAATTTACCTTTATAATTTTTAGTTATAAACTTTAATATTTTAATAAAAACAAACTAACTTAATCTGAAAATATAAATTAAATTTATTGGGCTGTCTGTGAGGTAATATTATTTATGGATTTATTAATTATAATCACCTTAAAGATCCGAGGACCGATCACAATTGTAATGAAAAGGTATATGATTATGACTAAGTTACACAACTAAAATACTTAACGAAAATATAATAAACTCTAAAATAAACTCTTATGGAGACGCAACAAAATATATTAACACTAACTAAATAATAGACACTAAAACACTAAATTACTTAAAAACACTTAAAACAATTATGAGAATGCGAATAACACTAAAATATACTTTATTTATTATTTATCTTTATTACTTATATATATCTATAAAACTATCTATAAAATTATCTCTATAACATCTCTAAACTTAACTCTAAAAACAACTCTAAAAATAACTGTAAAACAACTGACTATAAAATTATATTCTTTTGAGTTTAAATACTTTTTGCTTAAATAATGAGGTGGTTAATGCTGACGTGGCTAGTATGACATAATATTGACGTGGCTAATGATGACATAATAATTACTTAGCTAAATATAATAACCTTAAAGATAAAGACTACTGATGCATTACACAATAAAATTATAAAAGCATCTTAATTCAGGGGTAGAATGCAAGGCCCATAACCTTGAGGTCGTAGGATCGAAACCTACAGATGCTAAAAAATTTTTATTATAAAATCTTCCAGGTGATTGTTTTGTCATAAGAAAAAGAAAACTATCTTTATCTCTCTCTTAAAAGAAAACCTACATAATCTCCAAAATGAAAGAGATACCACCAACAAAAAACCAATCACAAAATAAAATATTTAATAAATGTTTTCTCTTTATTTTTTATAAATGTTTAATCTAAAATTACTAACTTAAAAATGAAATCTGAGTTGATAATACTTGAATTGAACTTAAATTGATATATATTGTTGTCATTTCGTCAAATTTTGTTTGAAATAAATTGTCTCTTGATCATTCCACCCTGGTTTATTGGCACGCTTCAAACAGTCATTACGATATTGATATTGGTCTTAAACAAATTCTAAATCAATAACCTTTTTACATCTATTTTTGAGATTACTTAAGAGTGATTCTTTGAGGGTACAAAATTTTAAAGGTAGAAGATTTGTTTTTTCTCTTTAAAGATTTAACTCTTCCATTCTTTGTCTATCTCCTCTTCAATATTTCAATTTTCAGTTTTAATTGAGTATTTTCATTTCTAACTGTTTCAAAATGAACCTTTTGTGTTGAGAGATTTCTGACTCTAACTTTCTAAGTTGCCCAGCTTGTAACATCATCATTTCTAGTTAGAAGCTCGTCATCGAGATTTCTTGGATCTACAACAAAAATACTGCTATTTCTTTGACTTTCTATTAACTGTTTGGTTTCTAAATCTTTTTCCATTGCTAAATTCATTAGTTTGCTTAGAAACCAATGCTGATGGATCTATCCCCTCTTTACTGAATTTATCTTGAAGAATTGTAATCTCTGATTTAGTATTGTGATTTTCAGATTGAAGATCTTCTTGGGCTAATTCTAATTGTTCTAAAAGTTCTCTCTTCTTTTTTTAATAGTTATGAACTGTTAGCTGATGATGAACTACTATCTGATGAAATGCTATTTGATGAACCGATAGCTGATGATGTACTGGCTGATGATGATCTGCTATCTGATGAACCTTTTGAAGAGTCCTCTGATGCGTCTGAAGAGTCTTTCCAGTCTGAAGAGTTATCTGCTATTATACCTGTTGATATGCTAGTTGATCCACTTGTTGATGTGCCACCTGTACCACTTGTGCCACTTTCACCACCCGCAGTAGAACCACCTGTAGCAGCACAACCTGCAGCAGCACCTGCATCGATGGTCCTGAAAAATGGGAGGCGTTTTATTAATTATATGATAATAAGTCCAATTTGGTGATGCTTGGGTGTGACTATTATTTCTTATTGAGGACTACCTTTGGTTTGGCACTATATTGATTTTTAACTTGATTGTTTTTTTGAATTATTTGATTGATTGCTAAAATCCTGTTTTGATGATGCTTCAGAACCTAATACTGAAAAGATTTCGGGTAGGTCATATTCTAATATTCACTTTTAGACATTTAGACACCATCTACATTATTAAATTGTGGTTGTTAGCTTGATTTATTTTTTATCTTGCATATTTTGATTTAATTAAAGATATGAGAATAATTTGCAATCTGCATAGGTTTTAATTTACATTTCTACAATCAATAAATAACCTCTATACACTTGAACAGTTCTAATACTTGGCAATTCTGATTATAAGTTTGCATTTATAAAGTTGAAAAAATGGTGGGAGATGCCAGTAGAAGGATGAAGCATACTATATGAGAATTTGAGTTTCTGCGACTTTGTGACTTTTTATGATAGTTATTGATATTAATTTGAGATTATTATTATTATTATTGAGCAATAGTTCATGATTGGATTGGTATTTATTATTATTACTTGTAAATAGTATAAAATCTCTTTTAATAGGTTCGCTGTGCATTTGATAAACATATGCTAAATATTTATATTATTGATTAAAAACCTTTCATTCATAATATCTACGACAGCAGATCCTGTTGGGGGTATTGAATGGTTTTAATTTATGTTTGTGGATCTGCGTCTATTTTTTATATTTCTTCAACGATGCTAATTTCTATGTGTGTGGGTTAGTTGTTATTGTTGTTATTGTTTTAAAATAATGTATTGATTTTCTAACTTGTTCTATAAAGGTTTTAAATATATTTCGCTAATGTTAAAATTATTATTTTTGGTTTGATGTAATATATTTTACATTATTAAAATTATTTGTGTGTGTTTGTTGTGTGTTGAAAAAAATAAAAATAAAAATAAATAAAAAAATTGGGAAAATTTAAAAAAAATTTTATAAAATTATTTGATTTTTAAAAATAAATATGGCAGTAATGTGTGCGTTATAAAAAATCTTATAAAAAGATGCCCCATAATTTTACAACACATTTTTAAATTTACATATTTTTATTTTTACTCAAGAAATATTTTTAATAAAATTAATCATAAAATAATAAATATAATAATAAATTTTTTGTATAAAATAAAAAAAAATTAATCATAATAAACATAATAATAAATATAATAATAAATAAATGAAATAGTAAATAAATAGTAAACAAAATAATAAATTAATTATTTATTTATGTCCAAGTATACCTAATCAATGGCCCGTAAGGGAGCAGGGGTGTGACATTCACATTGTGTTTGGCATCGTGGTAATCCTCCGTTTTTTAAACCATATTTCCTTAATATAATTGATATATGCCAGGGCATATATCAAATCATATATTATTGAATGTGGACCTCTTTAAAAAACTGACAGGTGAATGGTATAGATATTAATTATAATTATTATTTGGAACTATTTATTTATTTATTCATATAATAATAAAACAAAATAACAGTAAGCGAGCTTTAAAATTTATTATCAAATACTGTAATTTTATAAATATTAATCTTTTTTTTTAATTAAAAATCTCCTTATCAAAACTACTCAATTATGTGTTCTTAATAAAGAAGATTCAAGGCAGCAAGTATGAAGATTCAAGGTAACAAGTATGAAGATTCAAGGTAGCAAGTATGAAGATTCAAGGTATCAAGTATGAAGATTCAAGGTAGCAAGTATGAAGATTCAAGAAAATGAAGTATCAAGGCTAGTTTGGTATCTGTCTTCTGAGATTTACAAATCTTTCAAGAAAATTCAAGGCTATCAAGTATGAAGATTCAAGTGTGAAGTATCAAGGCTGGTTTGGTATATTGATCTGTATTCTGAGATTACCAAACCAAGGGCTAATTATTATACTGTGCGTGGCGGTATAATAGTTAGCTGTCGGCTCAAATATACTAACCTCCCCGTGGTTGAGCTGGAAACACTCTTTACAAAGAGTGGCTAATAGTATAAAAAAAAAAAAAAATAATGTGCATAAATAAATAATAAACAATTAAATTTTTTTTAAAAAAATAATTTTTTCCAATCGAATTTTTTTTATTTATTTTTACCTTTATTCGATTTTATTCTCCAATAAACTGTAATCCTCTAGTTTGGTTCGGAGCTTTACTTGTATGAAACCAATCTGTGTGGTAAAACTCATGCAAGTCAATTTTTAAAAAAACAAAAATATTAAAAGAATAAAAAAAACATTTAAAAGAAAATAAAAGTTATTGAAAACTAAAAATAATAATTATAAAAGTTTTGGATCTTTATTGTTATTTAAAACTACATGGTTCACCGCACAAATTCTTACAAGGTCTTTTAGAATTTGAATAATTCTGGCACTTTTGGGAACATTTGGTCTTTTCATTTACAAATTCAGAGCATTTTACTTGAATCTTGTGACGACATTTAGGGAGTGTCTTTAAGGTTTTTACTTTACATTCTCCACAACGCTGTGAACAAAACATTTGACACCTAAATAAATTGAATAAAAAAAATTAATATTTCAAAAATAATAATTATAGATTTTAAAATTAAATATAATTACATATGTCCACATTTTAATAAATTGGCACATGGTTCCATACAAATATGGGGTGTTGCAGAAGAGTGGCATTTTCTTCTACATAAATGTTTACACTTTAGCTTGACATTGCATGGTCTTACACACCCACCATCAGGAGAGAAAAGTAAAAAATCTTTTGGATTTTTTATAAAGGTAATGGTTTTTGGGTGATTTGGACAAACCAATGGTAATGAAACACCAATTTCATTTTCTTCTTCTAAAATTGGGAACATGTTCTTCCAAATTGGTTCATGAGCTCTCATATGTTGTAAGAGATATTGATTACCAAATAAATATAAACCCAAACGGGCTCTAGAAATCATGACATTAATTCTATTTGTAATACCAAGGAAACCACCAATGTTTTCTTTATTATTTCTTACCAATGATACAATAATTATATCATTCTCTTCACCTTGATATTGATCTACTGTGCAAACTTCAATGATTGATAAAGAGTTCCAAAGTTCTTTGTCTATATTTTTATACTTGAATTTTTGAATGATTTCATTTATGAGTAAAAGTTGACCTGCATATGGTGTGAGAATTGTAATTTGTTCCGGTCTATAGTTTTGATTTAAAAGATAAAATGCAAAATGAACAATCAAGTCTGCTTCGTGGTAATTTGACTTACTGTTTAAATTTGGTTCGGCTGCTTTAGTTTCATTTTGAATATGATCAAAGAAATAAACATTGTAGAGACAACCTTTAACTAAATTTAGTTGTTCTTCTTCAAGGGCATTGTCTCTTTCGATAACCGAATGATGGTTCTGTAAATTTGGATAGACTGGTAAAATGAAACGAGAAATGGAGGGTGACATTCTTCTTTGGGTACGAAGTGCTGAGCATCTACCACCATTAGCGTAAATACGTTCGAAAATTGAACGATCCAATTCAAACTTTGTTAAAAGTGAATGATCGGTGCATGATGGTTTTAATTGATTATGATCACCAACAAGGATTAAATGTTCGACTGAGTTTGGAATGACAGCAGTGATGAAACCTTCCATTGACAAAGCACATTCTTCAATTATTACTACTTTAATATTAAGAGTTTCAAAGAGCTTTTTGAATCTTGATGCACCAGTAATGGTAGCAGCGATAAGCTCCGTATCTTTTTCCAAAAGGTTTTTACGAGCTTTAAATTGGTCCTCCTCGATAACGTTGGTTTGGATTTGGAAGTGTTTGAAGCACTCTTCAAGGTCATTGAAAATCTTTTCTACTTTTAATTTTACCCAATATCTATAGAGCTGAATACGCTTCTCTGAATTATAAGAGAGTATTTGGTCTTTGTTTTTTGTAATTTTGCCACCAAAATTAAATTGTAAAAGTTTGATGTAGTTGCCAACTTTGCCGAGTGTTCTTTTTCCTCGACTATGAGCATCTCTATCGTTTGCATTATTTTCCTCACCGTCACCATCGACATCTGTATCAATAAGACTATAGAAACCATCAATTCTTCTTTCTTTTATCTTTTGTTTAACGATTGATTTATCGACTCTTAATTCATCTGGTTCGCTGCTGACCTTTTTTAATTGAATATTCTTTTGGTACTCTGGAACATTTAAGAAATCATTCTCTTGTTTAAATTCCATTAAAATCTTTGTATCAATTTCTCTTCTAATAGGTGCTAAATATTTGATAAACTCTTGTTCATTTGGGAATATCTTTTGGAAATCTACCTCAAAATCGATATATTGAAAATCTGAATATTCGAATGGCTGGTCTAGCTTTTGGAATGATTGTTTGATTCGTGCTATTATCTCTAAACGCTTTCTGAAACCAGATGATAGATTAGAAGTTCCTTTTAATTTTTGGTTCATTTGAATTTTTTTAATGGTTTCATCTTTTGAACGGGTACCAATTCTAACAGCTTTATCGGTGATTTGAAGAAGATGATTGGTAAATTGATCTAAAGCATGATTTGTGTGACTGAGTACTAAAATTGGTGGCATATCCAACCCTCCTAACTGTTCTTTTAAATTGTTATAAATTAAATGGAAAAGATTTCTAGAAACAAATGATTTACCAGTACCTGGTGGACCTAAAATTAACGATAGTGATGATGTAAGAGTTTGTTTAATAGCAATCATTTGAGATTCATCCAATTCATCCAATTCATCTGGGAAGCCTTTTAAGACGTTACACACTGAACCATCGGATTTACCGTCAATAACAACTTTATCTCTAAAAACTTTAGAAAAATCGAAATTTGGGTTCTCTTTGATATATCTGGGTGGCTCTCTCGTATCACGGTTGGTGCATTTAACTAAAGTATCTTTAAATGGCAATAAATCGTCTTCAATTTGTTGAAGAGATAATAAAATATGTTGATATGCAATAAAGAATGATGGTGATTCTATCATAACATAAATATTTTCAAAAAATTCTGGTTTAAAATATTGAAATGTTCCTTTTTGTTTGGTATTGGCTGCTTTTGAAATTTGATTTGTGTCTACATATGGCATTAATGATATTCTCTTTAAATTTCCTACTTCTTCTCTATTTGATACAATCATATAATGGATATTAAGGAAATTATCACAACTTAATGCTACCAATGAACCCATAATTAATTTTGGATAAGTTTCCCAATCAATAAAATGATGATAGTCAAATGTTACCTCATACCCTAATGAAACTGTTGAAGTTGAAATACCTTTTTTTAAAAAAAAAAATAAACAAACAAATTAATATTTAAAATTTTATTTGATAGTGATATATTATAACTTACTTTTAAATCTAACATTTGTATAAAGATTTGAATTAGTTTCGCCTCTACGGAAAGAATCAACAGATGTACGCAATGGGTTAATAAGATCTTCTCTAATTAAACGGAAATGAGTTTCTAAGTAGTCATATTCACTTTCATATGCACCAACTTTAGTTTTCTTTAAATTCTTATTTTCTTTTCTCTTTAATTCGCCTGGTTCTGGCAAGATGGGGAGCTTTCTAAAGTCTTTTGGCTTTTCATATTCTTCTTCTTTTTGCTTGAAAAATTCAAATAACTTATTAAAGTTTTCATCTCTTTTAGCGTTGTTCTTTTCTTTGTCTTTTTCGAAATTGTCTTTGATTTGTTTTGAATTTTTTTTATCTCTTTGATACTCTTCTGGGACCAAACTAAAATTACTGTTGTAATATTGTTTTAATTTCTCCATTAAATCTTTGATAAATGTAACACAGTCAATATCAAATAGCTCGATGGTCTTATTAAAAATTCTTCTTAATGAGATGAATAATTCTTCGTCGGCTTGGTTAATTTCTAAATATTTGAGTAAATTGGATGGATGTTGAAAGAATGCAGACTTCATCATTTCATCAAAGAAACTACATAGAATTGAAAATTGTAGATTTTGTAAAAGGTATTTGTTTGAGAATACTTCTAATATTATTTGAATAATTTCATCGGGGATGTTTGTTTTTGATAATATATTTGGTAAACTGTACTGAATTTGTTGAACCTTTTCTAAAATTGTTTTCTTTGTTAATGATTCTTTGATGTCTCTTAAATATTTTATCTGTTCAATAAATTCTTTATTAGTTTCTTTAATATCATTTGAATAATTGTGTAATACTTCGTCAAATGAAAATTCACTTCCTCTTCTACCTTTTCTTGGACCATTATTATTATTATTACTATTATTATTATTATTATTATTATTATTATAATTATAATTATTATTATTATTATTATTATTATTATTATTATTATTATTATAATTATTATTTTTATTTTGGTATTTACTTGAGTCAAATACAAATGCACCAAATTTTTCATTTACTTTATTTTCGGATTCTGTATTTTGTGGACTAACTGACCCAAAGATAAAATCATTTTTTTTATTTTTTAAACTTGCTGTTGCTGAACTACCAAAACTATAGAAATCATCATTATAAAAATCATTACTTGGTATTAAATTCTTTTGTTTATTCCCTTTGTTATTATTTTTATTATTATTTTTATTTTTATTATTATTATTATTATTTTTATTATTATTATTATTATTATTATTATTATTATTATTATTATTATTATTATTATTATTATTATTATTATTATTATTATTATTATTATTATTATTATTATTATTATTGTTATTATTATTGTTATTGTTATTATTAGTATTGTTGGGTTTTCGATTATTTTTTAATAAAGATTGACTTGATTCGTTCTTTAAGTCATTTAAAAATCCATTAAAAGTTCTTTTAAGACCTTTAAAATTATATTTTGATAGATCCTTTTCGGTTAGAGTAAGTAGTTTTGGACCATTAATATTAGTCTCTAAAAACTCTTGAACCAAATCTTGAAAACCAATTGAAGATAGCCAATTTGATACATCATCATTTGACCAATCAATAGCATGTTTTGATGCCATCATTTATAATATTTATTTTTGATATATATTATTGAGATCTATATAATTATATGTTTATATAAACAACTTATTTCTATTTCTGCTTCCCTTTCTATTTATTTGTATTTACATTAATATTGTTATAAGCAATAAATATATGAAATGTGGAACAGCGAAAAATAAAATTTTTTAAAATTAAAAGAAAAATTTAAAAAAAATTTGAAATTTTTAAAAATAAATTTTTTTTTTTTTTTTTAAAAAATAAATAAAAAGGTAAAATTTTTATAAAAAAACAAAACAATTTAAAATTCATTTAATTTATCATATATTTTTAATTCAATTATCATTTTTCAATTGTATTTGGTTATTTTAAATAATTATAATCGGGAAAATTTTACCCAAAAAAAAAAAAAAAAAAATATTTAAAAAAAAACTTTTAAACATAAGGATGAAACTCATTTTTTTATAATAATCATTATATTTCCTTTGATTTAAAAAACCAAAAAATAATTCAAATATTTTTTTAAATAATATTTAAAAAAAAAAAAATAAAAAAAATAAATAAAATAAAAAAATAAAAATAAAAATAAAAATAAAAACAAAAATAAAAATAAAAATAAAAATAAAAATAAAAAAGATAAAAAAATTAAAAAAAATAAATTAATTA
>NW_003519940.1:0-12000 GCF_000190715.1 Dictyostelium purpureum | reverse complement strand
TATATAAAATTTAAATATTTTATAAAGAAACAAAATAACAAAAAGGAACCGAAAAAGTTGGGGAGGTTATTTGAAAAAAAAAAAAAATTAAAAAAACTAAAAAAAATAAATAAAAAAAAAAAAAAAAAAAAAAAAATTAATTTAAAAAATAATTATTAAAAAAATTAAAAAAAATATACATTGCGCGATAGAGCTGGAGGTTTTCTTTAATACTCAATAGTTATGGGTTCCTGATTTCGCTATATCACACACACAAATTGCCTTGTCTCTTTATAATAAAAATAAAATTATTATTCTATTTTTGATTTCTTTAATCATCATCATCATGATTATTATTTTTATTGTGCCATTGGTTTTAATTTATTAGGATTTAACCAATTGTGTTCAAATTCAAAAGTAATGGTAATTTTTATAAATTAAAAATGAAATGAAAAAGAACAATATGGAAATAAATATATAATATTTTATGTATTTATTTTTTTATATATTTTTTTTTTTTTTTTTTTTTAGCATTACCAATAGATATTAACGGTGGCTTATGCACAACCTTTGGGGTTTTTTTTTTTATCATTTTCTCAAAACAACCACCCATACATAATTTTTATTTTTCTCAGTATTATTTATATTTTTTTCTCATCTTTTGCTGTCATTAGAAAATTCTAAAAACCAGGGATTCATGATTATTTTTAAAAATTTAAAAAAATTCTTTTTTGGTTTACGTAATTATTTATAAATAATATAATTTACCAAAGAAGTTTAAATCCCATTGGGTTTTATTTTTTTTAAATAGCATATTTATTTATATATTTTTATTTTTATTTTTATTTATTTTTATTTATTTTTATTTTTTTTTATTTTTTTTTATATTTTTTTTTAAATTATATTGTTTTCACCATTTTTTTACTGATGAACATCAGTCGCATCATCACAAATATCTTAAAATGATTTTTGTTTCAATTTTTTAATATAATAATGATTATGTGTCAAAAAAATTGAAAAATAGTTTTTTTATTTTTTTTTTTAATTTTTTATTTTTATTATTTTTTTTTAAAAGGTAAATTGTGACATATTATTTTCAGACTGTTTTCAGATTAAAATCGGATCCCATCATAACATCCTCATAAATATAAATTTATTAATAGCATCATAAAAATAAATTATCACCATTTATTTTATTTTTATAGAATTTATTTTAAAATTATAATAAAAGAATTTTACTCATATTTTTTTTTTAAATTTTTAATTATAATTTAATTTAAAATTTGAATAAAAAAGAAAATGTTTAAAATAAAGGTATTTTCCCTTTAAGTAATATTACAATTACAATACAAAAAACTTTTTTATTTTTATTTTTATTTTTATTTTTATTTTTATTTTTATTTTTATTTTTTATTTTTATTTTTTGATACAAAAAAAGTAATATTACAATTACTCATCAGATTCTAATTCTACAGAGTCTTGGCCATCAATATCGTCAGGAGTTTCAATAGCCGAAGCAGCTTTCGAATTTGCATTGGATGTGGCAGATGAGTTACCATTTGAAGTTGAAGAGCCCATTGTAGTAGTAGTAATACCAGTAAATTGTTCAATCCTCTTTCCAATTTTAATAAAGAGATAGTTAGCTTGCCAAATTTTAAAAGTTCTAGACGATAAACCATAGATTAAAAATGCGTAGATACCAAATACTCTTATACTGTATATGAAATAACCAAATCCAGCAATGTCAGGTGCCTTTAGTAAACATTTGGATGGATCTTGGGATTGGGCAATACATAAACCATAGTCTGGAATCGAATCAGTGTATATATGCTTGTGGTTATTAACCCATTGGTCGTAAATAAATAAATATAATAAAATCGAAAAATACATAACCAATGAAATCATTGGTTTTAGTTCCATCTTTAATAGCTTTACTCTGGATTTTTTTTTTGAATCAGTTGCACTAGATATAATCTATATATTTCATAAATTAAATTAATAAACATTCAATTTTTTTTTTTTTTTTACTTTTTTTTATACCCACAATATAAATTTCACGGATTAATAATATTAAAAAGATTCCACCACCGCATAAGAATATACCTAAAGGTAACCAAAATGAAAATCTTTGATAGTTAAAGTTATTCATCCAACAAAAAGGCATTTGAGGACCTCCTGTGTATTGTGAATTTGAAATAGCAACGATTGGTGGGATCCAAGCTATAATTATAGTTGAAATTAAATAATAAATAAATCTATCTTTTTGCTTTCTACCAACTTGAAAAATTGTAAACTGTATTGTTTATTTTAAAAAATGGTCTATTAGTATAGTTTTGTTTTTAGTGTTTAATTTAAAAGTAAGTACTTACCCAAATTTCAAAAGACATAATACACCACCATTGTACAACTAAAAGTGAGGTTCCATGTAAGATAAATGCGGATGCAACACAAACACCGTCTATATGTGAAGCAAAACGTCCTGGTTCAGGACATAATGTTTTCTCTGTACCATTAAAGGTTAATAATGCACCGGAAAAAGATTGGCAAAAAATTGAAGTCAAAAGTGCAACATTAATTTTATCAAATCTTGATAACTTTGGATTAATAACACCTAGGGTAATTACCAAAAATAATGTTAATATACAAGATAAAATAGACAGTACATCAGATAGCTTGAATAAATTTCTCCATTGATTCGGATAGTATAGTGGTGCGGGGCAATTTACAACACATGATGAATTTGGAGATGGAAATATATAACCGATTGATTCATCATAAACCTGGTCCTTTGTAACATGATAAACTAAAGGAGGATAGCATTTCTGAATAGTGGTGTTTTGTGATACAATATTAGTAGTATTAATGCAAGAATCTGAAAATGTTGGTGCATTTATACCATAAGATGTTGAATTTTTGGGAAAGTAAGGAAAAGAGACATTGGTACCATCTACAATAACTGTTTCCTTCATATTACAGTTGATTCTTGAAGATGATATTTGACACGTTTTAGTCATTGATACACAATTATCATTACAGGGTAAAAGTGGGTATGCATATGTTTTTTTTGTAATAGGATCAGTATATTCTGCACATTCTGGAAAAAGCTATAAAATTGAAAGTATTAATAATATTGTTTTTTGTTTTAATTTTTTTTTTTAATACATACATATGAACATAAAAATTTATAAGTATCGGACGAGTTTTTGCATGATTCAACAGGTCTAATATTAATAGCAAGACGAACTAAATATCCAAAGTTACGTATTTCTTCTTGAGTTGAGGTCGAGTTGATGTAAACACTATCTAAATTGTATAAATGCAAATTAGTTTTTTTTTTTATTAAATTATTTTTATGTGCTATGAAAAATACTTACTGGGGTTTACTAAAAAACCATTGCAGAGTTGATTTTGTAAATCTCCTATATAGGTTTGGCAGGAACCATTGGGATCTAGTGGAAAGTATTGGGAGTTAACCAATACTATTAATATTAAAAATAATATATGTTTTAAAAAAAACATATTATTTATTATATTCGATTATTTATAATGATTAAAAAAAAATTTAGGGAAAATTTTTATAAAAATAAAATAAAAAAAATAAAATAAAATATAAAAAAATAAAATAAAAATCTAATTTTAAAAAAAGTTTTTGATTTCGAAAAAAAAACTTTGCGACCTTTGAAAAAATAAAAAATTTGGTATTGCACCATTATTGAATAATATCTTTTTAAATAATTTTAAATAAAAAAGTAATTATATTAAAACAATTATTATTAAAATAAATGAAATTAAAAAATATTACTATAATACTTAAATATTAATTATTTTTAATATTTTCACCATTAATTTTTTTTTTTTTATTATTATTTTTACAACACAATATAATAAAATTGTAAAATAAAAAATTAATTATTTTCACATTTATATATATGTAGTTTAATTAATATATTATTTAAGACCTGTTGGCGAGGTTACAAGGTTCAATTTTAGTTTCGAGTCTAGTTGGATATAAATTTCATGAAATTTGGATTGCTAAATTACCAAAATACTGCTATCTTCTCTTTCTTGCAATGGGGTTTTATAGGGGTTAACACCAATCATTGCTGCTAAATCACTGCCACACGCGGGGGATTTCTTTCTTTCACTAAAGTACTCTGGTGTTCCTTGTGTAATTGCCATTAACCTGGCAATCTCTTTTTCATCTATTACCTTTATCGCTGTACTTGAATATTGTTTTTCAAAATTAATTTGTTATTACTATTATCTGTTAGCGTATCTTCGAGCGTTTCAAATAAAATATTTTTAAATAAATTTGAAACAAATAAACTATTATTATTGTTATATAAATACACTACCAAAGAAAATAAAAAAGAAAATAGTGAATAAAAAAAAGTTTTTATTGAGATTACCATTTTTAAATTTTTTTATTTAATTTTTATTTAGAAATTAAATATTCCACGGACATCCGGTCGGGGCCTCGTACTTTATAATATGATTTTTCATCATCAACCAACCATTCCTTTTCTGGGAAAAGATATGTACAAATAACTGGTGCATCATATTTATAATTGGGCCAATATATTTTTTTTTCTTCTAAAATCTCTGTGATGGGTATTTCCTCATTGTAAAGTGTCTTTATACATATTAACATATCCCATGTTGTGAGAGGTATTAATAGTGGTATTTTATCCCCAAACTCTTCCACATCGATGAAGTATGCCCCTTTCACAATGGGACTATAGTACGTCGTCACATGCTCGTGGGCTTTTATTCTTTTGTTTGCTCTCTGAAGTTTGGCAAATTTCATTACAACGTCGTGTATCAAATACATTTCCCCCAAAAAACCCTCTCTTATCACATTTATTCGGAAACTTATATCGCCTCTTATGCTTGGGTTGACCAAACATTCATTGAAATAATAAAAAAAATCATAACCTATTTTAAAATATGGTTGCTCTAAATCAATATAAAAAGTACTCTTCCAGCGTCTCTCCCCGTCAATTATTAAACTATTTAATATATAATCTTCCATATTATATATATGTATTAATGTGGATGATTAATTTTAAAAAAAACAGCTTTTTTTAATGAATTCCTCCAAAACTCAAAAAAAAAAAACTAAAAAAAAAAAAAAAAACTGAAAATTTTTTTTTTTTTTTTTACATATAAATTTTTTGGTTTTTGGGTTTTTTTAATTTTTTTAATTTTTTTTTTTTTAACTATTTAATAATTCATTGTCCTCGATGTTATTATTTCTAATTTCTGGAATAACAAATAATTAAAAATGCACCTATACACCATATCATAATATTTTGATAATATTTCAAAATAAAAAGTTCCTTAATGTTTAGAATTATATCTTAAAGAATTGCTTGTCATTATCAATTGGTATACTAATTTGTTTTTCCGAGCCATCTACGACCACTGTGGTTGCACTCATATGATTTTAATGGTATATGAATTCTATTTTATTCCTATTATCAAGTCTATTATTAAAATAACTTTTAAAAATATCTTTTGCCAAAGGTGATCCAATGTCTTAAAATTCTTGGGTATCTACAGTTTTTTTTCAATAATTTTTATATAATTATTCATTGTAACCTATTTAATTATTTCTAATCACTAAACTACAAATGTACATACCATTGATTCATATTATCTATATGAAAATTCCTTATTAATTTAACAGTTTTATTAAATTTAATTTAAGAAAAATAAAATATTTTTAAATTATCAAAAAGAACAATAGGATCTATTTTGTGATATAAATTTAAACGCCATCAAATAAATTTTTTCTCTTTTCCTTTTAAGTTGCCCAGTATGATTGTTTACTTTATATCTTAAAGTATTGCTTGTCATTGAAAATCTTTTAATTCAAGCAAATACTTTTCTGACAATTATCCTGATTGATTTTTGAATTATATCTTGTTGTTTTTTATTTTGATGTTTTTTAATGGTAGTTTATGGTTTGAAATAACAAATTAGCATGCCAATTAATAAAGATATTAGAAATTTATTTTATAGTTGTAAATAAAGTAAATCAGCTTTAACCTTATTGGTTTATTGTTGTCCAAAAAGTGGAAAGGTATTGCAGATTGGCTTTCCTTCAGGTGTTTGTAAAATGATATTGTGTTATTGAAGTAGGTGGTAAAAATAAGATATTAAACAACAAAATAAAATTCAAAATGTATTTTCTAAAATTAAAAGATTTTCGACAAGCAATATTTTAAGATATAAATTTAAACAGGAAATTCCTTAGATAATGTTTTAAAAAGATATCATACAATATAATGTAAAGTTGTATTTTTTGTTAATTGTTATTTAGGGATTAGAAATAATAACATTGATGTTACAATGAATAATAATATTAAAATTATTAAAAAAAAAAATTTAATTAAAATTTTTTTTTTTTTGAGGTTATTTTTTTGATTTATTTTTTTTAAATTAAATTTTTTTTTTTTTTTTAAAAAAGCTTCTTCGTCAAATTACCTTCTTTCCAAATTCTTTATTTCCAACTTCATCAAGTATCGATGTAATTCCTTCGTAATGATCAGATGGTATAGTTTTATCGCCCAATGACACTGATATTTCCTGTGTTGCCACTGGTTGTGGTGAGGACGATGTTTGTTGCTTCTGTTGGACAATACACTCATACGATAATACCTTTGAATCACAATGGACAATTGGTATGTTGGTTATCAAAGATGCAAGAAAAATATTTTTATTATCCATTTTCAAGTGTTCCAATGGGATATAGTGGTCTCTTATTTCATCATCAGTGTCATAGCATCCTTCATCCAAATAAAGATTTGAATTTTTACCGTATTTTGTATTGCCGTGTAGTCTAAAGTTACGGTTCTTTGTGTAAACATTTTTCAATTCAATTAATTCTTTGATCCAGTTACCAAAATCAACATTGCTTCTCCAAACGGCACCATTGAACTTCCAATGAATGTGACAAGAGTATTTGTGTGGATAATTTGTGAATAATACAACAATACCATATGGTTCACCATTTTCACTGTAGCCTGACTCTATATATTAATGTACATACCAAGAAATACAAAGTAGATGATCAAATAATACAATTTTTCAACATTGGTCATGATACTTCAGTTGGCATATCAGAAGTTTCACTGAGTTCTCGTACTGATAGAGGGGAAGGATTGGTTTCAAAGCAAGCTGATGAATTCGAAGAGAAGGCAGAAAAAATAAATCCATTAAAAGGGTAGCGTCAAATTCATCGAAATCTAATGCAGGTGCTAATAGTTACCAATCATCTCATTGAATACTTCAGAAGAAATCAATGGTGATAGAATCAAAGAGACTGAACATGAATATGATAGTATAGAATTGCAAAAGAGAATTTAGCAATGGAAAAAGATTTAAAAACCAAACAGTTAATAGAAAGTCAAAGAAATAGCAGTAGATCCAAGAAATCTCGATGACGAGCTTCCAACTGAAATGATGATACAGGTTGAACAACTTAGAAAATTAGAGATTTCTGACTCAAAAGGTTCATTTGTAAACAGTTAGAAATGAAAATACTCAATTAAAATTGAAAATATCGAAGAGGAGAATGGAGGAAAAGTTAAATCTTTTAAAAAAACAAACAAATCTTCAACTTAAATTTAGTACCCTCAAGGAATCACTTTTAAGAAATATCGAAAATAAATGTAAATAGGTTATTGATTTGGAATTTGTTTAGGACGAATATCAAGATAGTAATGCTAAACTCTGACCGTTTGAAGAGTTCCAATAAACCAGGTAGAAATGATCAATAGACATCTTAATTCAAACAAATGACAACATTGGTGGTAGTATTAAACCAAACACAACATTAAATTCAAAAAATAGCTCATCATCAATTTGGAACTCATTATTTTAAAAAAAATCATCATCAAATAATTTAAAATCACCACCATCACCATTTAATAAAAATAACAACACCTCCACAACATTTACCTTCAATTTTAAAATATCTCTGCCAATATTTCTTAGATCCTATTCCTTATTTTTAGCACTAGAAAAAAGAAAAGAGGAGGATATAATAGAACAACAAAATCAAAAACAACAGCAACAGGCACAGCAACAGGCACAACAACAAGCACAGGGGCAAGATCCAACAAACCCAGATAATAAAAACAGTACAAACAATAATAATAATAGTAATTTATTAAGTAATAATGATGGTCAATATGATTGCCAAGAGTTTAAACAATTATTTCAATTTTTTAAAAAATATTATATAAAAAGAAATTGTTTACTGTAAAGACTTTTTCAAATTCAACCTATATTTTAGCGCAAACCGCTATTGCAAATTATAATTTACGTGCATACGATGTTGGTGATGAGATATTCGAGAGGTTAATAGAGCTGGAGCCAAGCCGTTTAGAAAATATCGATATCTACAGTAATATTCTATATGTTCGTGATAAAAAAGCAAGTCTCAGTATGTTGGCACACAAGGCTATGAAAATCGAAAAGTATTGTCCAGAGACATGTTGCATCATTGGTAACTATTACAGTTTAAAGTTGGAGCACGACAAGGCGATTATGTACTTTCAGAGGGCATTGAAGTTGAATGATCGTTATCTTTCAGCATGGACCCTTATTGGGCACGAGTTTTTAGAAATCAAGAATGTATCAGCCGCCATCAATGCCTATAGAAAAGCGGTCGATATTAATCCAAGAGACTACAGAGCTTGGTATGGTCTAGGTCAAACTTATCAACTATTAAAACTACCACTCTACTCTTTATTACTTTAAGAAGGCAACTACACTAAGACCATACGATCTCAGAATGTGGTGTGCTGCTGGTGGCTGTTACGAATTCATAGAGAGAATACCGGAAGCTATCAAATGCTATGAACGAAAAAGCAGCATACTACTACAAAAAAAATCTTTTCTATTGCGATCAAGAAAAAATTGATGGTCAAGAAATTATTGATGCACTTTTGTTTTTATCAAATCATCACAAATATTCAAATCCAACTTTATCCGAACAGTATTGCTTAAGATTACCTCAATTACTTTGAGAGACAACTCATAGATAAAAGTATTATTATTCGAAATACCCAAAGATTACGAAAATAGAAGAGCTTTAACAACAAATTATTATAAAATGGGAAATGGATTATAGTTCACGAAAATAGTAACAATAGATGTGACGATGATTTAAATACTATACATCATTGGCTTAAAGAAATAGAAATTAATACCTCTTTAGATATTATATCTATTCCTAAAATATTTATTTCAATAAACTCATCGCCACTACCATCAAGTTGTAACGGTCAATTTAGTCTAATTTCAGCATTAAAAGAAGACCATTCAGAGTTTTTAAATATGGAATTTTATGAAATATATACCAAAGATAATTCATCAATAAATTATAATAAAATTATAAATATAATAGAGAATTTTTTAGAACAAACTAAAGTTTATTTAAATAATAAATAATATTCAATAAAGTAATTTAAAATTTCATAAATTATTTGTATTCGATTTTAAATTATTTTTTTATTTGTATTTGTGTTTTTGTGCGAGTGTTTGGAAAGAAATAATGATTTTTTTTTTTTTTTTTTTAATTTCTAAAAATAAAAAAAGAAAAATATATACACATTCGCACACAAATTAACACACATCCACCCAAAATTACTATATGAAATTAATTTCTCTATTTTTTTTTTCTCTTTACTCTTTATGTGCATAATAAAAAAATAACAAAATAAAAAAAGAAAAATATATATTTTTTTTTTTTTTTTAATTTCTAAAAATATAACTTAATTTATTTTTATTTTTATCTTTATTTTATTTTTTATATATAAGGAACAAAAAATACTTTTATATTAATCAAATATTGATTCAATATATTTTATAAATCTACTTTGGTAATCTTTTGGGTTAACTGCTGATATTTTAGTCTAAAAAAGAAAAAAAAATAAAAAATTATATTAGTATTGAGATACCTTATTAAAAAAAATATTAAATTTAATTATAAACTTACTCTATCAAAGAAAATTCCTTTTAAAGCATTTTCACCACGCTTTTTTAAATTATAAGTTGTTAGGATATCAATTAAACCTAAATAATAAACTATACCTCCATCACTTTCTTCTGTATTCGATCTATTTATTATATTTGAAGTTGATAATGATGTTGGTTGTTGAGGGGTTTGAATTCTTTCTATAATACCATTAAAATCCTTTTTGAAATAGGATATATCCTTTTTCTCAAGTAACTTTGGACCTTGAGATTCTTTAAGAGTTTGAATTGATTTGTTATCACTAATATGTAAACCAACTAATAAACTATAATCACATATACCATGGCTGCACATCCATTCAGAGTCGATTGATAATTGTTGTATAAATACTTTTTTTAAATTACCTAAATGAATCTTTCTTTTTAAATTTAAATCCTTGAATGTTAAATCCTGAGTTTGAATATTAATACTATTTTCTACACCATTTATTTGATTACTACTATTACTTGTATTCAAACTATCTGTACTGTTTTGGTGATACTGTTGTTGCTCCTTGGCTAATTTTTGCTGAATTTTATTAACATCAACATATCTACCAATTGTTGAACCTTTTAAATCATATTTTTCTTTAATATCCAACTTTTGTTCAGAATAGAAAAGATTGACCATTACAACAAATATGATATCTCTATGGGAACTATTATAATAGGAAGCACCACTTAATTTTAATTTACCCTTTAAACGATATACTCCCAAAAATCTTGGAAGCAAAGAATTTGGATACTTCATAATGTGTTGATAGTATGATGGAAATAATTTAGTGAATGTTTCATACTCGCCTGATGGAATTGTTTTTAAAAAGTATTTAGAGTCCTCTGATTTATAGAAAAAGCTACCACTTCTACCCACAGTTTGAACCTCTAAAAACTTTACAATATCAGATATATCTGGGCTGCCTTTTGATGATTTGGTTCTAAGGAAATCGTTGTCGACATTATAATATTTTCTTATTGCCTTAAAAACCTTTGGGGAGAATATTGTAAACTGCCATTTATCTGAAAATGAGGATGTTGATGATGCTGTAGATGATAGCTCTGTGTTTGATGCGACTGTTGGTGAGGTTATAGTTGTATTTAATGAATCTGTTGTTCTTGCTATTGTTGTTACTGTTGATGATGATGAACATTCAGATGTGGATTCTGATTCTAAAAGATGGAATTGATTTATAATTTGTTCATCATCTAAATCTTCACCTGAATCAATTGGGATTTTAATATTGGTTTCTTTATTAAAATCTTCTTGTGAAAAATCACTAATAATAGAAGCCCCGTCTTTTTGATTTGTTTCTCCATTATTTATTTCAAATAACTTTTTAAAACCAATAGTCAATAAATCAATATATTGTTGAGTTTCTTGATCCTGTAATAATTTTTTAGATTGATTTTCATTATCTGATTGTCTATATAGGGTTTCTTCGATAGCGTTTTTGGAATACTTTAAAATATTAAATGGTTTTAAAGCAGATCTATATGAAGATGATGTTGGTGGTGATGCATTATTTGGTTGTTGTGGTATTGTGGGTGGTGATGCTTTATTTAATAACTTTGAATCTACTGATATCAATAGTGGTTTAGTTGATAGTTGGGTTGGTAGTTGTTTGGTGGGTTGTTGTTGTTGGATAGGTTGTTGGGTGGTTTGTTGAGTTGGTTGGGTTGGTTGTTGTTGTTGGGTTTGTTGTTGTTGGGTGAATTGTTTGGTTGGTCCTTGGGTTTGTTGTGGGGTTTTTTGTTGGTTTGTTTGTTGTTGTTGGGTTGGTTGTGAGGTTTGTTGTTGGGTTTGTTTTTGGGCTTGTTGTTGTAGGGTTGGTTGTTGGGTTTGATGTCGAGTTGGTTGTTGGGTATGTTGTGGTTGTTGTTGGGTTGATTGTTGGGTTGGTTGTTGTTGGGTTTGTTGTTGGGTGAATTTTTTAGTTGGTCCTTGGGTTTGTTGTGGGGTTTGTCGGGTTTTTTGTTGGGTTGTTTGCTGTTGCCGGT
>NW_003519939.1:0-12026 GCF_000190715.1 Dictyostelium purpureum | reverse complement strand
AGAATATACCAACAATAAAAATAAACGATAATGGGCAACCAGAGGTTCCCACCAATTGTTGGGGTTCAGGTTGTGGTCCTTCGTGTGTTTGGGAAATTTATTTTAATCAAATGGAGGAGTATAATAAGAAATTAAAAATACTTGATCCATATGCCAAGCCAATTCCGTTAGATACCTCAGATAATAATGAAGATCCAATGCAATTCTTTTTAAAAATGGAAAGATTAAACGCGATGGAACAACGTAAAGCAGAATTAAGAGCTCAAATGGAAAAAGATAAAAATAATAATAACAATAATAATAATAATAATAATAGTAATGATCAATCAAAATAATATTTCCAAATTTAGCTAACCATAGCATCATTTACAGATAAAACACTAAATTTTCAAAAAAAATAAAAATTAAAAAAAATTAATAAAAAAAAAAAAATTAATTTTTTTATTTTTTTTTATTTTTTTTTTAAACACATATATTATAAATATTTGTTTTTATTAATTTAGTTTTAACTCTATTCAACTTTAAAAATATTAATATATATATATTGTAATAATAGTTTTATTTTTTAATTTTAAAATTAAATAATTAAAATAAAATGGTAGATCTTCAAAAAGTTTTAAATGCTAAATTTAATAAATATGAATATCATCTTACTACAAAACAAGTTTCTTTATATGCATTGAGTATTGGTTGTGGTAGAAAAGATTTAAAATATGTCTACGAAGGTATATTATAAATAGCTTAATAGATGTAACAAGTATAATAGGAATCTAACTTTTTTTTTTTTATTTTTTTAAGGGTCACACGACTTTTCAGCATTACCAACTATAGGTGTAATTTTTCCAGGTCAAATTATTGTAGATATTATTAGTGAAGGTATTCCAGGATTAGAATTTGATCCAATGATGTTATTACATGGTGAACAATATTTAGAAATTAAAAATCCAATTCCAACACAAGGTATTTTTGAAACAGAAACAAAGATCACCGGTTTATATGACAAGGGTAAGGGTGCATTATTACTTTTCGATTGTCTTACCTCTGACAAGTCAAATGGAAAACCAATCTTTTTAAATAGATTTTCATTTTATATTAGAGGTATTGGTGGCTTTGGTGGACCAAAACAACCAGTAGAAAAAACTGAAAAAATTCCACAACGTAAACCAGATGCAACCTTTTCACAAAAAACCACTGAAGATCAAGCTGCTATTTATCGTTTAGCTGGTGGTGATCTCAACCCATTACATATTGACCCAGAAATGAGTAAAATTGGTGGTTTCAAAGTTCCAATTTTACATGGTTTATGTACATTTGGTATTGCTGTATGTATTATTTAAATTTTAATAATAAATTAAAAAAAATATTAACCTTTTCTTTTTTTTCTTCTATTAACAGAGTAGAGGTGTTGTTGAACATTTTTGTGGTAATGATCCAAGTAAATTAAAGAATATTAGAGTTCGTTTTAGTAATATTGTTTATCCAGGTGAAACTATTGAAAGTGAATATTGGAAAGTTGACGATAAAGTTTTATTCCAATCAAAAACAAGCAGAGATGGTAGTTTAGTTTTAACAAATGGTATAGCCACAATTGGTTCATCAACAAATAGTTCATTATAAACCATCATCATTTTAATTTTAAATAAAAAAAAAAAAATAAAAAAAAAAGAAATAAATATTTAAAGATAAATAAATAAATAATTATTGTTTTAAAAATTAATTTTTTATATTTTTTTTTAAAACTCTTTTTTAAAAAAAAAAAGTTTTTTTTTTATTTATTTTGAACACTACTAATAAAAGTTAAAGAATTTAATCGAATAAGCCCATACCCATATCGTCATCTGATTCTTCTTTCTTTTCTTCTTTCTTTGGAGCAGCTTTTTGTTCAGCGGCAGCTGGGGCAGCAGCAGCGGCGGCGGCAACTGGGGCGGCAGCAGCACCTGATGAACCAGCATTTAATAATAAATCTTCAATGTTGGTTTTGGCTAATAAACGAGCATATAAACCTGGCCAGAATGGAGCAACGGTGACACCAGCAGCTTCTAATAAAGTTTTGATTTTGGCATCAGTGATTTCAATGTTGTCGTCTTGTAATAAGAGACCAGAGTAGATACAAGCGAGTTCTATAGAAATAAAATAAAATTAAAATGTTAATATTTTTCGTAATTTTTTTTTTGATAATGTATTCTTTTTTTTTTCTTTATTCTTTTTTTTATTTGAGATTGTGATAGTAGTTTTATTTATAAAACTATTATTATTATTATTATTATTATTATTAATATTTTGATAATAAAATATTAATATTTTGATTATAAATTGTTGATAATTATTATTCTATAGGTTTTTTAAACATTATAAAAATTAAATATTTTGCTAAAATAACCTAAAAATCCACATAATTTTTTTATTATCTCTTTTTTATTATCTCTTTTTTTTTTTATAAAAACTAATATTGCTAAAAATTCCTGCAACCCCTCTCCTCCTATATCCAACTATTATAATCTATTTCTTTTTAATTTGATTGTTATTTGATGTTTGTTTAATTTTCGTATTTTTTTATCCAAATAATTTTCTATCTCTTTTATATTTATAAATATAAATATTTTTTTTGATCAAAAAAAAAATATATTTATAATATATTATTATTATTATTATATTTTAATTTATCATTTTAAAAAAAAAGAATAAAGAATATAAAAGAAAACATTGTTATAATGTTATCCACGCACCTTCAACTTTAATTTCTGACATGTTGGATTATGTGAGTTATAACTAGAGAAAAAAGAGAAAAGAAAAAAAAAAAAAAAAAAAAAAAAAACGAAAATTAGAAATATTTTTAAAAAAAATTTTGAAAAAAAAAAAAAAAAAAAAATTTTCAAAAATTTTTTATGTAGGTTCGAAAATAGTAAATTTTAAAGCCTAGACAAATGATTGCCCGGTGTTACTAAATTTTAAATGAATGTTTCATTATTGTATTGCAACTAGAATTTAACTTTAACATATATAATATATGTTTTCTATTAAAATAGTTTTATTTTCATTTATTATCAATTATAATCAAATATATGATAATATTTTATTTTTTTTGAAAAAAAATTACATACCTTTAAAAATATTTACATAAATTTTTTGTTATGAAAATGTAAAATAAAAATTTTGTATTTATAGTTTTTTTTTTATATCTGTTTTAATTATTTAAAACAAATAAAATAAATAGAAATAAGATTTTAAATAATTTTAACAAAATTAATTTTCTTTTAACTTTCTGAAAAAAAAAGAATAAAAAAATAATAAAAAATATAATAACCCCCCATTTTAATATTAACTAAACACAATTCATAAATTAAATGAAATTATTTAATCGTTATAATCAAAAATTAGAATCATGATTTAGTTAATTAAAAATAAAAAAAATAAAAAGAAAAAAAGATATTAAATATCTTTAAAATTTAAATGTTTTAAAAAGTTTTTTTTTTAATTTAATATTAATTATTTTATAATTAACATTTAAAATATTTGATTGTTATTATTTTTAGCAAATTTGTTATTATTTTAGTTTTTTCATTTTATCACTACTATTTATATTACTTGTATATTTTTTTTTTTTGTGTTTTTATTTTATATTATTATTGATTTTTTGGTTATTGTTATTGTTATTATTATTATTGTTATAAATATTATATTAAATTTAATCTTTGAATGAAATTTTTCTGGTTTTAATGACACTCCATTTTAATCTCTTCCAGTAGAAGAGTGGGAGAGTAATGATACCTAAACCAAGAAGAATCTTCAAACCTAATTTCTTTCTATCATCATGTTCTGGTTCAGAGGCCCAACATAAGAAAGTTGAAACATCTTTTGACATTTGTGACATTGAGTTTTCAGTGCCATCATCGAATTCAACCATACCGTCAGATAATGGTGGGGCCATAGCAATTTTAGTACCTGGGAACTATTGTTTGAAAAATTTTAAAATTAGATTTCTATTTTGATTTGGTGAAATAAAAAAAACCTAATAAAACTAAAAAAAAAAAAAACTTACATATGGATTGAAATATTGGCCATTGACAATACGAACACCAGTTGGTGGATCCATGTAACCAGTTAAAAGTGAGAAGACGTAATCTTCATGAGCACCACGAGCTTTGATGATTAATGAAAGATCTGGTGGGAGGGCACCATTGTTTGAGAAACGAGCAGCATTAGCATTTTCGTATGGTTTTGGATGGAAATCAGTGATTTGACCTTTACGTTCAAACATATCACCTTCTGAATCTGGACCATCCATAACGGTGGTATCAGCAGCCATAGCTTTTAACTCTTCTGGAGTATAGGCAACATTAGCTAAATGACGGTATGAAACTAAATTTAAACTGTGACAAGTTGAACAAACTTGAGTATAAACTTGATGACCACGACGAATTGAAGCATGATCAAATGATTGCCATGGGAAACGATGGTCCCATGGGTACTTAGCTGGGGCAACAAAATCGTCTGATAATAAAGTTGTTGAGGTAGTAATAGCTGCAGCAGTACCAACAATACCACTAACAATTGCAACTTTATTTAATAATCCCTATAAATTATTAATTTAAAAAAAAAAATATATTTTTATGTTAATTTATTATTATAATTTTTAATTTTAATAAAAATTGTTATTATTATTATTATAGTTTTGTGAAAATATTATTTATTATTATTAATATTGTTTTTATTGTTATTATTATTAACATTCTGAATTATCTAAACTTTTCTCTTTCAATTTTAATTGTTTTTTATTTTATCTTAATGTCATAAATATTTGTTAATTTTAAATTAATTTCTTTTTTATTTTATTGTCCTCGCACTATCCCTATATTTGATTTAATAATCTATTATCATTTTTATCTATTCTGTTTTTGATATTATTATTATTATTATTACTGTTTATTATTCTTTTTATTTTTTATTTTTTTTGAAATTGAAAATTTTTTTAAATATTATTTTTCATATTATTTTTATGTGATAAAATTTATTTGATTATTTTATTATTATATTATATTATATTATTTAAATTTTATTTTTATTTTAATTATTGTTTTATTATTTTGGTAATATTACATTTCCAATCAATTTTTGAGCAAACATCTTTAAAGTTAAATTATATAGTTGATTTTCACAACTATAATATTATTGAAATAAAAAGATAAACGTGTTGTATGAAAAAAAATGATCAAATGAAAAAAAAAAAAAAATTTAAAAAAAATAAAAAAATAAAAAAAAAAAATAAAATTTTTAAAAAAAAAAAAAAAAATAAAAAAACAAAAAGTTGTGTGCAAAAAAAATAATTGTTTTTTTTACGAACTTTCATAGTTAACACAATTTGATATTACTGCTAAAAAAAAAAAATAATTAAATAATTTTTTTCATAATATAATTTTTATTATTATTATTATAGAGAATAAATAATTTTTTAAAAAAAGAATGATTATAAAATTAAATTTATTATTATTAGTATTATTATTATTATTTATTTCTTTTTATTCAATATTTTATTTTTTTAAAAAAAAAAATGAAAAAAAAAAAAAAAAAAAATGAAGAGGTTTTTTATAAAAATTTTAGATAGTTTTCATAATTAAATTATCCTTTTGGTTATTTATACCTAAATTATATTTATTTTAAATCTATTATTTTTATTGAGGAATTCAATATTTAAATGTGAAGATCAATTTTTTTTTTTATTTTTTTATTTTTTTTAAATTTTATTTTATTTTATTTAGTTTTATTAATTTGTTTATAGTATTATATGGTATTATTATTTAATATTCTAAAATTTAAATATTAATAAATAATTAATAAATAATTAATAAACAAAAGTTTTAAAATAATATATAAAAAAATTTTAAAATTGTGATTTTTTTATTTTTTTTTTTTTATTTTTTTTTTAATTTTTTTATTTTGTAAAAATTAAAAAAAAAAAATATTTTATTAATAATAACAATAATTTTTGATTTATATATATACAAATAAAATAAATATATAATGCCAGGAATTATTTTAGCAACAGCAAGTTATGATCATACAATTAAATTTTGGGATCCACCAAGTGGTGGATGTTATCGTTCAATTGATTGTGGAGAATTTGTGAGTATTTTTTAACAATCAAAACTAATTAATTACTATCATTTTTATTAATAAATAAATATTATTTTCAAAATTATTATAGCATATTAATAGATTAGAAATTACACATGACAAACATTATATTGCAGCAGCAGGTAATCCACAAACTAGATTGTTTGAAGTTGGTACTAATAATAATACACCAACTATGAGTTTTGATGGTCATAAAGGTAATGTTACAGGTGTTGGTTTTCAAAAAGAAGGTAAATGGATGTATACAGGTTCAGAGGATGGTACAGTAAAAATTTGGGATTTAAAGTAATAATTTTAGAATTATATCCACTACTATATATTATATATAATAATAAATATCATATGATATTAATATTAATCATTTCAAATATACTATTTTTAGAGCACCAGGATGTCAAAGAGATTATGAATGTAGTGCACCAGTTAATACAGTTGTTTTACATCCAAATCAAGCAGAGTTAATTTCAGGTGATCAAAATGGTTCAATTAGAGTTTGGGATTTAATATCAAATACATGTTCAAGAGAATTGGTACCAGATGGTGAAGTTGGTATTACATCATTAACAATTTCAAGTGATGGTGGTTTGGTTGTAGCATCCAATACCAAAGGTAAATGTTTTGTTTGGAGATTAGGAGATGACGATACATCAAGATTTGAACCACTTCAAAAAATGGATGCTCACGAGGCACCAATTCTCAAAACTCTTTTTAGTCCAGATACCAAATTATTAGCAACATGTTCTGCAGATAAAACCGTTAAAATTTGGAGCACAAAAACTTTCCAAACAGTTCAAACTTTAAATGGTCATCAACGTTGGGTTTGGGATTGTGCATTTTCAAATGATTCAGCTTATCTTGTAACTGGTTCAAGTGATCATTTATCAAAACTTTGGGATTTACATCAAGGTGAGGCTGTAAAAACTTATTCTGGTCACATTAAAGCAGTTAATGCTGTTGCATTAAATGATTTACCAAGATAAAAAAAAATAATAATAATAATTATAATTATAATATTAATAATAATAACAAATAACAAATAACAAAAAATAATAGTAATAATATTTATTTTTGTATTTTAATTTAAATAATAATATATTAAAGACAAACTCATTATTTTTTATAAATATAATATATAATATATAATAGTAATAAAATTGTAATTTTAACAAAAAAACCAAAAAAATTCCATGGTTTATTTTAACTTTTTTTTTTTTTTGGTACCATGTCCCAAAATCTATATTTTTTTTTTTGTGTATGGTATCAATGGTTTTAAAAATAATATCTTTTCATTCTATTTGCATTTTTAAATACTATTGTATTCCGTTCGTGGTTTTTTCTCAACTATTTAATAATAAAAAATAAAATTAAACGGTTTCCCAAAAATTTGTGTTTATAAAAATGATTAAAAAAAAAAAATTTGGTTGCCAACAATATTTTATTTTTTATTATTATTATTATTATTAAATTAATTAAAAATTAAATAGTTAGGGAAAATTAATGAAAGATTAATTTTTCCAAAAGATTAAATAAAAATTAAATAAAAATATTATTATCTAATATTAATATTATTGTTATAATTATTATTATTATTATTATTATTATTATTATTATTATTATTATTATTATTATTATTGATATTACTATGATTATTATTTGAATTTTCCTGAAGAATATTAAAGTTTTCTTCATCTGGATCATTATAACCACGAGAAAAGGATTTAATTATAAAATCTGGACAAAATAACATTGCTTTTGTAATGATTGCAATATTTTTGGCGGCAATAATATCACGATTACCACATCCATGTAACTCTGAAGCCTTGCATTCCAAAATTTTGTAGTTTCCATTGGACTTTACTAATTTTAAGTTATGATCAAATTCTTTAACTGTGGATTCGGGGAAATTTGGGAAAATATTTCTAAGTTGTGGTTCTTGGGCGATCACACATGATGGACATCTTTGGGAGGTAAGATGTTCATCTATTGTCAAAACAACAAAACCAATTGATTTTGTTAAATTTGCGATTCTTTTGGTGGAGTAGGAAGTAGGAGCACCTGGTGAATTATGAGAGAAACCTCCTGCACCAACACCTATTTAATTATTTTATAATAATATAAAAAAAATTATATTAATATTATTTTAAAATATTTATTTATTATTAATTTTATATTTACCTATTATAATAAATTCCTTCCAAGAAGAAATAATTTTTAACTTTTCTAAGTGCAATAGATAGTTATATTGGGTACTACCTATTTTTTTAATAACAAAAGCCTCTATTAATTTTTTTAAATTATTTTCTTGCCTTTGCTTTGTAATGAATCTTTTAATTTGAATTTTTATATTTTTAGGGGAATATAAAATATTATTTATTTCTCTTTCAATTTGATAATTTTTCAAATCAAATTTTTCTTTTAAAAAATTAAAAATATTTCCATCTTTACAAAAAAAATTAAAGTATTAATAAAATAATATGAAATATTATAATTGTATAGAATATGAATACATACCATTTGGAATTGGTTTAGAGTTGTTTATGAAAGCATGATGGTAGCTTTCAAAAAGATTTTTCGACTCTTGGTTATAGTAATGGGTACCTTGCTTTCTATTATAGGCCCTTGTATTTACAACCAAAAAATCTCCACGAGTGGTGGTGCTATTAATATCACTTTCATGAACCATAGCAAACATATCTCTTCTTCCAGTGTCCATAGAAAAAATATGTGTAAGTTTATTAATATCAACAACTGATTTGATTTGATTTATTTGATATTGATGTAGTTGATTTTGATTTTGATTTTGATTTTGATTTTGATTTTGATTTTGATTTTGATTTTGATTTTGATTTTGATTTTCATTTAAAATTTTTTTTTGTTCATTTTTCTGTTTAAATTTGTTTTTAATTTTATTATATATCTCCTCATTTAAACCTAAAAGATTTAAACAAAAGTTTTCTTCAATAATTTCATTACTTTCATGTTGCGTTTTAACCTGCTTGATTGCTTGTAGTTTTGTGTATATTTTTATCTTATTTTTTATATCATCGGGTAAAAAATGAAAGGCTGCAACAGGTTTTTTTTGGAAAAATGGTTCTTTATAAAATAATTGACGATAACAATGAAAAATTTTACGATGCTCCTTGCTAACTTTTGTATTGGCATTCCCTTTTTTGAAGAAGAAACTAGTATCTTCAGATTTATGTTGAAATGGTGGGGCTTGAGATTGAGATTGTATATCTATATCTTGAGGTGCTAGATCTATATCTTGAGGTTGATCTAAAACTATATTTGATGTTTTTTTTTTAAATCTAGATTTAATTTTATAAACATCAATTTCTTTAACCAACCTAATTAATGTTTTGCCACCAACTGCAATAATAGCTAATTTTTCGAAAGAATAGCCATGTCTTGAAATAAAACTCGAAAGTTTATCTGGAAACATTCTACCGATAAACGATTTCATTGAAGTTTCTTTTTTTTCACCACCATACAATGGAATATGAATATGCTTTATCCAATCCAAGTCTATAGAATTATATTGGATCTTGTTTTTCTTAAATTGTGGGAAAATAAGATTTTTGGGTCTAAAGTTATTCTTGAAACTTAAACCAGTAGAGTTTTGACTTTCAATGGTACTATTCGAGGGGGTGGAACTAGCTATATCTGAAGCAACAATGGGACACTTTTGGAAGTTCAAAAGTGAGCATGTATAATCGCAACTTTGAGGAGTGCTATGATATTCTAATTGTTTTAAATCTTTTAAAACAATTGTTCTATTATTTTTTTCTAATGAAAACCAAAATTTTAAATCATCTTTTTGATTTATTATTGATAATAATTTATAATTTTCATCATTAATTATTATATTTGAATCAAAATGAAGGGGTATATTATTATTATTATTATTATTATTATTATTATTATTATTATTATTATTATTATTATTATTATTATTATTATTATTATTATTAATTCTATTTATAAAAATTCTAAAATTATTTAGAATTTTATATTTTTTAATTATTATAGAGGAATTTTTGCAATTATTACAATTTGAATATGTTTTCTGAATATTATTTATTGTTTTGATAAGATCTGATAAATTATTAGTTTTATTATTATAAATATCAATTTGATAGTAATATTTGTGATATGTATTTATTTTAATAGGACAATTATTACATTTTAAAATTTCACAACATAAAATTTTTGAATTGTTGGAAATATTTGAGTGATTTTTTATAGAATTATAATATCTATCAAATTCAATATTAAATATATCATTTAATAATTTATCATTATTAATATCAATATCAATATTATTATCATTTAAATTATTATTATTATTATTATTATTATTTATATTATTATTATTATTTAAATTTTCTAAAGATTTATATAAATATTCTAAGGTTTTAATTGAATTATTTTTTAATACATTTTTAAAATAATTATCATCTTTAAATTGTCTAATAATTCCATAGAGTTTCGAAAATAAGAGATTTGTGGATTGATGATTAATATTATTATTTTGTATTTGTTTTATAATTGAATAATATTTATAATAATAATTTTGATATTGAATTTGATTGGAAATACTATCAAATAAAAAATTATTTTGATTAATATTTTTTTGAAATTGATTATTATAATAATTATTATTATTATTATCTATATTATTATCTATATTATTGTTACTATTATTATTTTGATTATTTTGAATATTATTTCCATTAATTATTGAATTATATAAATTATTTAAATTTAAAACTAAATTTTGATCATTTTTAATATTATTATTTAAATTATAAAAAATTGTGCAACTTTGATTAAAATATGAAATATCTAATTTTTGAAGTTTTGATAAATTTTGATCATTACAAATGATTATTTCACTATTATCTTTGGTTAAAACTGATGAAATATAATGACCATTATTTGAATGACTACCAATATGTTTTGATATGGACTTGAATTGATAAAAATATCTTTCATAATCATCATTATTATTATTAAAAATTTGAATTTGATTAATTATTTGAAAATTAATTTCTTTTTTTGATTTTTCAAAATCACCAGTTAAATAATTGAAAACATTTCTTTTGAAATTAATGTAAAGTATTTTAGGTTGCTCTAAAAGTAATTTTCTCTCTAAAAAATTGTTTTTAAAACAAAATGGACAAAAAATATTTTCGTGTGTCATTTCAATAATACTTTTGCTAATTTTGTTTGTAATATCTGTGATTTGAGATTCTTCTAAACAAGAGGATTCACCAATATCTCGGGTGAAACTATGATCTGTGATTTGAAAACAAGATTTACACATTCTAATAATTTCTCTTTTTAATAATAGTTGAAGGGTAAGTGGATGATGTTTTTTTTTAATTTCTTGTTCAAATATTTCAAGTTTTTCTTTTCTTTGAAGTTTAATTTCTTCTTTCAAAAAATCAGTATCTCGTTGATTTAGAGGTGTTTTATTTGAATTTTCTTCTTTAATTTTTTTATAACTTTCTTCTTTCTTTTGATCTCTAATTCTATCTTGATCCTTTTTTTCTTTTTAATAAATTTTTGAAAATCATTTTGGTCTTTAATTTCTTTTAAAATTTGATAAAAATTATGTATATGAAAATCATATTTTGAAATAAATTCTTATATTTTTTAATATATTTTAATTTTAGAATTAATTTTTAATCTAATAATATTCTTCTTCTTTTTCTTCAACTGTCACTTGTTGTTGTTGTTGTAATATTCTATTATAAATGTATCAACATTGATAAAATGATAATTCTATATATCTGTTGAGATGATTTCATTACCAGTATTCTTTGAAAACATTTATATATCTACTCTCTTATTCTCTAATTCTTTGATGAGTCATCATTTTTTAGCATTTT
>NW_003519938.1:0-12068 GCF_000190715.1 Dictyostelium purpureum | reverse complement strand
ACATTTGTTTAATTGAATGAATATCCCTTTTAGTAATTAATGATGAATCTTTGAAAAATGAAATCCACCACAAGACCAATAGACACTTTAATTAAATATATATTTAAACTCCTCTTTGTGTGCACACCATGGTGAATTGTTTAGTCATCAAGAAAAAATTTGATATCATCCCTTTTATAGATTTCCAATAATATTTAAATTTAAGTTTTTAATATATAAATTAATTTTTTTCAAAAAAAAAAACTAATTTGATATGAAAAAATAAAAAAAAAACCAAAATAAAATCAAAATTTTTATTTGATAAAATACCTTTTTAAAGTAAAAGACACTATTCTATAGAATTTAAGAACTAATAAATTAATATATTTTTTACCTTTGATCTGATAATTTTTTTTTTTTAACTAATTATCAAAACACCAAAAAGCAGTAATATTTGTTTTTAATCATTTTGTATATATATTTAATTTTTTTTTTTTTTTTTAACTTGGTTTAAAAATAAATAATTTTTTTATTTAAAAATAAATAATTCTATTTGTTAATAAATATTATTATTACTATAAAAAAACAAAGAAAGGGGTATGCATTAATTTCTCTCTCAAAATTTTGCACAAAATTGGAAAGTTAAAAAAGGGTGTTTTTTTTTTTTATTTTTTTTTGTCAATTAGATTGTATTAATTTTTTTTTTATTATTTTTTTTTTATGTGTTAAAGAGACAATGTTTGTTTTTGAATCATCATATAATACTGAATTTTTTAATTACAAATCTACAATCATTTGGTGTCATATCCATAATTAACGATAACTTTTTTTTTTTTTCCTTTAATAAAATTTTAAATTGGTATTTTAAATAAAGAAATATATTTTTCGTTGTATAATTTAACTTTTGAAAAAAAAAAGGGATTTTCAACATAACTAATTAATAATAAATATTTTTATTTTTATTTTTATTTTTCTAAAAAATTTATTATCCTTATTTATCTAGTTATAATTTCCATAGATTTATTTTGTCAATTTTTAAAAAAACTTGAACATAATATTTTTATTTTTATTTTTATTTTTAATTCTATTAATATGGATCATGGTGATTTTTTATTTATTACATGCCACAGTAAATTTCTTTTTAAAAAAAATAAAATTTCTTCCCAATTGTACCAAAAAAAAAAAAAAAAAAAAAAAAAAAAAAAAAAAAAAAACCTAAAAAAACTTTTTTTTAATTTTTTTTTTTAAAAAAAAAAAAATTAATCTTTTTTTTTTTTTTTTAAAAAAAAAAATTTTTAAATTTTAAAAAGTTTTGTTTTTTTTTTATAAAAAATTTAAAAAAAAAAAAAATTTAAATTTTAATTTATTTTTTTTTTTTTTTTAAATTTAAAAATTAAATTTAAAAATCCCCCAAAAAAATTGGGTCCTAGCCAATTCAAAAAAATGCAAAAAACTTTTTATTTTATTTTTAAAAAAAACTAAAGTTATTAATATTTCTTTTTATAAATCTAACCCCATAGGTTTGTCCTCCTCACCCAAAAACAAATGATTTTAGCTCTTATGACGCATCAAATTTAACCAGAATGGCAATAGAAATTTTTACCAGTGTACCCGATTTAGTCGATAGTGAAGAGGATATAAATGAAGAGATAAAAAAATCAAATAAAAAGAAATTAAAATGTCTAGATGAATTCAATTATTTTAAATCACTAAGTTTTGAAGATAAATGTCCAAACTCACACTACTTATTAATCACCTCAAACGATATTCCAAGGGCTATAAACACAATGGCCAAGAATAAAAAAGTGGATTGTATTGTTTTAGGCTCGACCGGAACCAATTCTTTAACCTCAGCATTAATTGGTTCAGTTAGTTCACAAGTTTTACAAACAGCAAATTGCTCTGTATTAATCTCCAGATAAATTTAAAAAATAACTATTTTATACCAAATGTAATATTACATTTCGGTTAATTAATTTTTCAAATAGATAACAAATTAAAATAAAAACAAAAGCAAATAAATAAAAAAGACAATAGTCAAATGTTATTTTTTTTGTATAAAAAATTAATTTTTTTATATTATTATTTTTTTATTATTTTTTTATATGTATATATTTTTTACAAGTTATCTTGTTTTAAAATTACAGTTGAGGGTGTAGTAGTACTACTATTATTATTATTTGTTGTGTTATTATCAATTGGAGTGATGGGTGATGTATCCAAACCAAATGTATCTTGTATTGATGGATGTTTCTTTTTCTTTCTAAGTGATGAAAACCAGCCTGTACCTGTTTTTGATTTTTCTGTTGCTATTGCTGATCCTGAAGTATTTTTCTTATCATCTGTATCAGATTGGTCACTTGAACTATCTTTTGATGATTGTTCTTTATTTTCTTCAGTTTTAGTTGGGTTTTGGGATCTTCTTGATAATGTTTGTCTTCTGTAAATATTAAACTCTCTTTCACCTGTTGCTGTTGTGTTTGCTCCATTTGCACCTTCAGTTGGAGTTGATCCATCTTCTTCACCATTTAAACTAGTTTTTAAAGTGCTTAAATCACAAAGTCTACCTTTTACTCTTAGAGTTGCATATTGTTGACTTAAAGCAGCTTTGGCTAAACCTGCTCTTTCTTGAGATCTCTTCATGGCATCATCATTTATAATCTTTTTATTGTCGAGATCTTCATAAACCTTCTTGATTTCACCAATCCATTGCTCTTTTTCTTTAGGTGATGAGCATAATAATTTTAATATACATGTACCAAAAGTATCTATAAGTTCAATTGTAAGATGTTGTTTCTTCATTCTTTCTTCAATAATAAGTCTTTCTTGTGACGACGATGAGGATGCGGTAATTGGTGTTGGTTGTTTAATTTGATTATGACTATTGATGGGTGGAATTGCACCAGTAGCAGTGGTTGATGCTCTTGGTTTACCATTTATGGTATTATTTGTTGAAGTGGTGGTACTAGATACTGGTGATTGTAATGATGAGACTGGAGTTGGTGATGGTGGTTTAACACCAATAGTTAATTTTGATGCATTTGAATTTATAACTGGTGATGAATTTGGTGTAGTATTATTTGATGGTGAGGAAGCTGCACCTAAAGCCGCAGTTGGTTTGTTTTCTGATGTTGGCATTGCGACATTAAATGTAGCTTGTGATCTTGGAGGTGGAGCTGGTTTAGCCGATGGTTTAACGGTTGCTGGTTTAAATTGTGTAGAGGGGGCAGATGATGATAATTGTGAATGTGTGGATGTCGAATTTGCATTTGCATTTGGAGTTGATGATGATAATGATGATGATGAGGATGATGGAGTTGAAGAGGAACTTAATAGAGATGAAGCTGATGATGATTTTGGTGCTGTTGAAATTCTAGTTGGTACACCACTAGCAACAGAGTCATTATTCTTTTCTTTATTATCTCTTTCACTGGTTATTAAATTTCTATTTGTTTGTCTAATTGAAACTAGATTCATTCTAATTGATTCTTTAACCTTTAAATTTACTTTTTTCTTTACCAAACCACTTGTGATTGGTTTAGTACCAATTAAAACATCATTAAATAAATAAAAAACTCTATGTGATTCTTTACCATTTGGTCCAATAACTGTGAGTGGTCCCTCAAATACGAATCTTCTATGTGGTTCAGCTAAATTTTCAAATTTACCAATAAAGTTATTTTGAATTTCTGTAACTTTTGCAATATTTTCGGCTTCTCTTTTCTTTTCGTTAACATATAATGCAACCTCTTGCATTTTCTTTAAACTTAATGTTAAATTTGTGTAATCTAAATGATCAGCCCATGTATTTTTAACCAAATCCTAAAAAAAAGTATTAGTAAATAATGATATTCAATAGAAAAATATAGAATTAAATAAATATTTACAGTTAATAATAAAGTATATCTCGGAATTCTTTGGATTGGTAAAATTAAATAAGTTCCAACAGTTTTATAATTATCTGAATATTCTTTTTCAACAATAAATGCTTCGAATTTTGAATTATTTTTTCTAAGGTTATTAATAGTTTCAAAAAAGATACTATATTCTTTAACATATTGAGTATAAACTTTTAAATAAAGTGTCTAAAAGTTAAAATATAAAATATTAGTATATTGTTTTCAAAATATAACTATAATAAATATAACTTACAAATTGTTCGAAAACATCACCAATGGTTTGAGAATGTGACCAATTATCTACTTTTGGTTTTATGATATCCAATAAATTTTTATTGTAATTAATAATAACTTCCAAATTTGAAATTAATAAACCAAAATGATCCATTTTTATATTTAATTTTGATGATTCCTCACGCATTGGATTAAAGTAATGAGAAAGTAAATGTTCTAAGTTTTCGATATAAACCTTTTCTGTTGCTAAAAGCTCCTTTACAATATTATGTCTGTAAGCGGCGTATCTAACTCTTTTAAGATAGGCTCTTCTTGCTAAATGTCCTCTTACTAATGATTGAATTCTAATCCATTTCTTTTCATAGGGTTTGGCTTTATCTAAAATTTGTGCGACTGAAAGTGGTGCTCTTGGTTTATTGTTTGCTGGAGTCGAAACAATTCTGGACTGGAATAATCTACTACCAACTGATTGACCGCCGCTACTACCACTACTTGTGGTTGATGTTCCACTATTAGAAAGACGATTGTTGGCACTACCACTAGATGATAATGAAGATCCACTAGATGTAAGACTAGTTGTAAATCTTTTTGGTTCGGCACCAGTTAGTTTTTTAAGTGCTTGTCTTTTAACAGAAGTGACGTTTAATTTCTTTAAAAGAGCTTCAGTATCGCTAATTTGTTTTTCGGTAAAATGAATTTTTAATGACTCTTCATCAGAGAATTCTATTGGTTTTTCGAAATCGGTACAATCATCTGCCAAAACTTCTAATGACTCTAATACTTTTAGTAAATTCTTTTTTTCGATAAGATCTGCAATTTGAAATTGAAAGTGTCTGCTAATACCAACGTCATCTAATGCCTGAATATAAAAACAAAGATTCTCTCTAATCTTGAAATTTAAAATTGTATCACCTGTATGTATTTTTGGAATTGAATTGCTCTTTAAAGTTGACATTAATTTACAAAGAATAACACCATTCATAAGTTTTCCAAATAATAATAAATCTGAATCCTCATCATCGTTTCCTAATGATTCGTTTAAAATCTTTTCTATCCATCTTTTAATTGATAAACTTCTTAATAAAAATGAAAGGCAACTTTGAACAATAGTACCAGCATTAACTGAATTGATATTGGATCTCCTTAATGAATTTGTTAAATTATTAATAGTTATTTGATCATTTTGTGGTTGTTGTTGTTGTTGTTGCTTTTGTTCCATTATATGTATATTTTGAATATATAATATTTATATAAAAATAAAATAAATGATAAGTTTTTTTCTTTTTTTTTTTTTGGTATTTTATTATTTTGGTGAGGAAAAAAATAATTAAAAATTAAAAAAAAGTGTTTTTTTTGTCTCTTGTTTTCCAAAGCAGTTAATATTTGGAGTTGTGTGTGATTTGTGTTTTTATTATTTTGTTGTTTTATTATTTTGGTGGGGTAAATGTGTATATATGTGAATAGTTGATGGGTGGGGGTGATTAAAAAAACTAATTTTTGAAAATTAAATTTTTATTAAAAATAAATAGAAGAAATACAGTTATATTATTTATTTTATATATATAATATATATATATTTAAAAATATAGGCTAATAATACAACAATTATTATATATCTGTATAATATCAAAATTATTATTTTTAACAATGACAAATAAAAATTTCCACAAATTTTTTAAAAAAAATAAAAAAAAAAAATAAAAATAAAAAAAAAAGAAAATTTTTATTCAAAAAAAAAAATTTTAAATTTTTTTGGTGTAACTGATATTTTTGATTTATTTTGATTTATTATTCTTTATTTCTGTATTTCTTAATCACTTTTTTTTTTATAGTTGATTATAATATTGAAAAACTAATAATGTATGAAAAATAATTATCTTTTTTTTTTTTTTAAAAATTAATTTTAAAAATAATAAACAAAAAAATTTATAAAGGGACTTTATTCACCTGTTTTTATTTTAAAATTGCCAATCAATTTTATTAAAAATTGTTTTCATAAGAAAGGCACTTAAAGTTAATTTGATGTGTATTAGGTACTATTTTGTGTTGTGAGAAAACTTGTTTTATACAAATCTGTTGTATTTTGAGGTATGGATTATCATAGTTTATAAAAGATATTATTGTAAATGTGAATTATTTAAAAAAATATTTTTTTTTTTTTTTTTTTTTCAATTTTTTTTTTTTAATTTTTTTTAAAATTAAAATTTTTTTTTTTTGTTAAAATTTATATTTTTTGTACAAAGTTAATTAATATTATAATAATTACCACATATATCTATTATTAAAAAATGAATAAAAAATATGATAAATTAGGCACTGATGTTTTTAATAAAGTCGAAAAAATTGTATGTACAGAAATACAAAAAAAAAAAAAAAAAAAGAAAAACCAAGTAATCTAATATCATTTTAAATAACAAAATAATAATAAAATATATGTTTAGAGCTCAGAACTATTTACATTAACATATGGCGCATTGGTCACCCAGTTAATTAAAGATTACGAAGATATTGAACAAGTTAATATTAAATTAGAACAAATGGGATATAATATAGGTATTCGTTTGATTGAAGAGTTTTTAGCAAAATCAGGTATTGGTAGATGTCAAGATTTTATTGAAACTGCCGAAGTTATTGCCAAGGTTGGTTTCAAAATGTTTTTAGGTGTAACAGCACATATCAGTGACTGGGATAGCGACAAAAAAGAATTTCATTTAATCATCGAAGATAACCCACTTATCGATTTTGTAGAATTACCAGATCATTATAAACATAAACTTTACTATTCAAATATACTTTGTGGTGTAATTAGAGGTGCTTTAGAAATGGTACAAATGAAGGTTAAATGTACTTTTGTAAAATGTGCTCTCAGTGACGAATCCACATCAGAAATTAAAGTTGTTTTAGAAGAAGTTTTATCAGATTTAATTCCAGTAGGTTATGATTAAAGAAAAACAACAAATAATAAAAAAATGAAATAAAATAAAATATATGTAATTTAATTTTTTAAAAACAATAGGATAATTGGGTTATTTTTTTAATAAATATTACAATCTTTTTATTATTACTTGGTTAACAAATGTTTAAAACATTTCTTCTTGTTGTGGTTGTTGTGGGTGATGATGTTCAGATGATTGTTCTTGTTGTTGTTGTTGTTATTGTTGTTGTTGATGCTGTTGTTTTTGTTTTACTTGTTCTAATAAAAAGTTTGATACTAAAAAGATAAAAAAAATAAAATAAAATTAATAAATTGGTATATTACTTTTTGCATATATCTAAGATTATTACCTGTAGCATTTAATGGTTCACCGCCACAACAAATATAGCAGTCACCATCGACAAAATCATCCATTGTTTTAACGAGTTTTCCATCAGCAGAGAAGGCCTTTCTAACAGAGCCAGTTGGTAATTGAACTTGCTTTGATAATTGCTCTTTTAATTGATCATAGGTTTTAAATTTGGTAGAGTGAATTGTAACTCTTTCACCCTTGTGATACTTATCACCATTTCTATATGCATAAACAACTTTTGCTTTTTCAGTTTGTACAGAGAATTTATCTTGGGTAAGACCATCCTTATATGCTGCAACCACTGGTTTTCTTACTGGTGATGCAGTTACTGGTGTGGTGGATGATGGTGATGGTTGTGATGGTTTGGATGGTGATTTTGGTGGTGGTGGTACTGATGGTACAAATGTTGTTGATGTTGGTGGTGTATGAGCTGACTCTTCTGGCATTGGTTCTGCCTTACCAAAAATATCCTGTATACCTTTTGGAATAACTTCATCATTTAATTTCTCGCCTCCACAGCAAATATAATTATGGTGATCAACAAAACCATCTATATCTTTAACTAGTTTTTTATCCATGCTATAGACTTTAACAACATTACCAACAAATAATTGAATTTTTTTACTAAATTCCAATTTTAACTAAGATTCAAATAATAGTAATGGTTAATATTAATATATTTCTATAAAAAAATCTTATTATTATGTAAAACATACCTGGTCATAGGTTTTAAAATTTTTTGGGTGCACTACAATTTTGACACCCTCCGATTGGTATCTGTCTCCATTTCTCCATAAAGTTAAATGAAGACTAAGTGAGGTTTGTAATCCAAATTTTTGCATTGGTCTAGATGGAGTAGTCATTTTTAAAATTTAATAAATAATATAGAGATTTAATTAATATAATGAAATATGAAATATGAAATAATTTTAAATTGTTTTGTGTTATTAAGAAATGTGATGAAATTATTAGTATTATTATTGTTGTTTTTTTTTTAAAAAAAAAAATTTTATTGTTTTTATTATTATATTTTATTTTTAGTGAATTCACACTTGTGTGTGTTTGTGTGTTTATAATTTTAATTTAATAAAAAAAAAAATGGTATTAACGGTTGGTTACATACTTTTTTTTCTTTTTTTTTTTTGTTGTTTTTTAATTTAATATAAATTGTAATAATAATAATTTTGATAAAGTTTATAAATAATTAAAAAAAATAAAATAATAAAAAAAATTTTATTTTTTTAATTTTTTTTATTTTTTGATTATTATAAAATATTTTTTTTTTGGCAACCGCTAAAATTCATTTTATTATTTATAAAAATTTTGCAAAGATGATTAAACAAATTCATTGAAAAACTCAATGAGAAAAAAAAGAAAAAAAAAAAAAAGGAAATTACATTAAAGAATTGTTTATATGTAATATTATTTCTTTTAAAAATTTAAAAAAAATTTTTTTTTTTTTTTTTATATCTATTTAAAGTTATTGATCTAACAACTTAAAATATTTTTGATCTGTTATTAAAAACTTAAATTTAAATTTAACACACATCCCTAAATAATTATATTTATTTATATGTAAATTTTTTTAATCCAATTATTTAAATTTTAAACCTTTTATTTTAAAAAATATAAAAAAACTTTATAAAATAAAAATGATAAATATATTAAAATTAGTTTTTATATTTTTATTATTTATATCCATTACTAGAGCATATGAAATAATTATTGATTACAATCAAAATAATCTTTATTACAATTCAAGGTGCGGGGGAGCTATTGATGTAAATGATCATAGTGTGTATCCAACTTGTAACTCTATCAAAGATGCAGCAAATAGATCAAGAATGATTAATAGAAATTCATTTTTTAACTCATCAATTATATTTTATTTAATTGGTAATGATTATAGTCCAATTACAATCAAAGATGAAAACTACTTTGATAAATTGGATTTCTTTGAAAAAATCAATATTGTGGCAATATATAAAAACAAAACAATAATTAAAACACCAAGAATTATCATTAGTGGAGAACTTGCTAAAAACAATTTTTTAACAACTACAAATAACAAACAGGCAAATAGCACTAGCCAAATAATAAGAGTAGAGGGCATTAGATTTATGGATTGGGATGTGTTATATGGCGGTAAAGAAAAATATTTATTTGTATCAATGTCGGTAAGTAATTTAATCGAATTAACTAATAACTATTTTTACAATACTAGATATTTCTTATTTTTCAATATAACACAAGAAAATATTAACTATGGAACTGATCAAATATTAATTTACAACTGTACTTTTGAAAAAATAAATTCTATTGATTCTCAATACTGGGCTAAAACAGTTAACATAACCAACACCTTATTTATAGATAACAATTATGCTCTATTCCATACTAATGCACTAAGAACATTTATAAATGGTTGCACTTTTAAAAACAACAATATTTATCAAGAAAATGGATTACTTAATTTTCAAAATACCAATGGGAGTATAGAAATAAGAGACTCATTTTTATACAACAATTCTTTTTCCCAACTAGTTGTTTGTGGAGATCATAGAAATATTAGTAAATATAATATTACAATTTCAAATTGTAATTTCCATAATAATTATTTTATTGAAAATACACATTCACCAAAAAATAACTACTACTTTATAAATCTCCTATCGTCACCGATGGTTGGAAGATAGATATTAAAGATTCAAAGTTTAAAAACAGTATTAAAACCAAAATAAGAAATGGGTTTATTAATGGAGGTAGAGGAATAGGTAATATTAATTTAAAAAACATTTCAATTATTAACTACTCGTTTTTTAGCCTAGTAAATGCATTTAACTCAAATATTACAATATCAGAAATATATTGGTTTAAAGAAGATATGGTGCAAGGAGAGGGAAATAAAATTAAAATAGAAAAAAAAAGTTCAAATCATAAAAAAATAATAACTATATTATTGGTCTCTTTTTTTATGGTTGTTGCATTTTTAATCGGTTCAACTATATTAATAAAAAAGATATTTAAAAACTCTCAAAAAAATAATGATCAGTTCATTATTTTAAATGAACAATAAAAAAGAGTTTCAAGAAATAAATTACCTTTTTTAACCACCTCAATAAAAAGATAATGTTTTTTTATTCCTGATCCAATAAAAATATTAAATAATAAGTTAAAAAATATAAAGTTTCTTTTAAATATTTTTTTTTATTTTTTGTTTATATATTTATCTGTGATGGGGCACTAAATAAAAAAAAAAAGATATTAATTCGAAGTATATATTTCTAAATCCAATTTGTAATGTTTTAAATTGATAATATTGTCTATCATCTGTATCGAAAATAATTTGAATAGAAAATTAAAAGAAATAAATTAAAAAAAAAAAAAATAAAAAAATAAGACAAGGTATTATAATTAGGGTTTTATAAAAAAAATTAATAGTATTAATTATTAATTATTGTTATTATTATATTATAGTTTTTGTGCATAGGGGGGGTGTATATAATGGTGTTTGTATTTTAAATTTTGTTGATTTTGGACCCGGTGACAACAGGATTAGCTTTGGCAAGGGCAGCTTTACCAGCTGATTTGTAATCATAAGAGCAATCGTGTTTATCGGAATATCTGTGAGCGGAACAATATACAAAGCTACAACGACATTTAAAACCTAATAAACCAACTTTTTTACTACAACTAAAACATTTGGTTGTATCGGTTTGAACTTTCTTTGGTTGGTCTTCAGGGTTTTCTATATTTTCTGGTGTAGCGCTGGTTGTTGTATCGACAACTGTTACTTTATTTTCTAATTTTTCTTCTGGTTTTTTAGTTTCTTCTTCTTGTTTCTTTGGATGAATTTCTTTGAAACATTTCGAGCATAAATTATCGTTTAATGGGTTACCAAAGAAACCACATTGATTGGCACATGGGATTGGGTTATTTGGTTTTTGAGTTGAGTCACCGTCCATTTTTAATTATATTATATTTTTGTTATTGAGAAAAAAAAATTATATATATATATATTATTATAAAAAATTTGTATTTGTTGATTGATTTGTAAATAAAAACTAACTATATATTTGTTGTTGTTATTATTGTATCTATTCTATTTGGTATAATGTACAAGTTTGGTTTTTAAATTTATCTAAATTATTTAAAAACTAATTCTAATTTTATAAAGAGAAATAATATTAATATTAAGTTGATGGTATTGAAGAAAAAAAAATTATATTTATATATGTTTATATAAGATTCTAAAAAATTATTTATATGATTGATAAAAAATATGTACAAAAAAAAAAAAATTATGTTATTGATTAAAATGCGTGAACTTGGATGAAAGTAAAATAAAATTTTTTTTTATTTTTTTTTTCTTTTTATTTTAAAAAAAATAAGAAAAAAAATAAAATAAAAAAAAATAAAATAAAATTAAAAAAAATAAAAAAAGAGTTTTCTAAAAATTTTTTTCAAAATAAAATGAAAAAAATGTTAAAAAATATTTATTTTAATTAATAAAAAAAAAAAAAATAAAAAAATTAAATTGCACAAATTTAAGAGAACACTAACTTATAATTTGTTGAAATCTAACGTCTGGGTTCTCCCAAAAATTAAAAAATAAAAAAATTGAAAAATAAAAACACATACAATTGGTATTAAAAATAAGATCTATATC